>NW_023425515.1:168945946-169163446 GCF_014108245.1 Pipistrellus kuhlii | reverse complement strand
GATTTTAAGAAGCAAGTTAGGAAAACAAACAAAAACGCAAAAACTCTTAGCAAACCCATATAGAATAAAAATTCTTTAATTTGATAGCATTCACTATTCCCATTAAAGTCAGAAACAAGGCAAGGATAACTGCTTTCATTGCCGTTATTACAACTCTGAAACATGGCTCTGGAGCTCCTAGCAGTGCAATAAGAGAAATAATAGGAATATTACAAAGGCAAGCAAAAAACGGTCACTATTTATAAGTGACTTAATTTTCAACTTAGCAAATTTAAGAATTAACTGTAAAACTTCAAAATATTAGATTTTAGTAGAAGCTTGATAAAAACACCAAAAGAATCACTCTTTTTGCTATACACCAACTATACCCAAATAGAAATATGTAATGGAAAATATTTATAATAGCAAGTAAATTGTAAAATACATGCGACTAAACTCACCAATGTGTCCAAGATTTATATGAAGAAACTGTAAACTTTATTGAAAGATATGAGAAGACAAAAAATAAATGAGTAGATCATGTTCTTGGATGAGAGTCAAATTAAACTATAAATTTAATGAAATTCCAATCAAAATACTTATAGGATCTTTTATGGGACTGGGAAAATTTATTCTAAAGTTCACCTGGAAGAGGAAATGTACAAAAGCAGTCAAAAAACTTATAAGAAAGAAAAACAATGTGACAAAGAAGAAAGAAAGTAATAAAAAGGTAGAATATGTATTTTGAGGTCCCATCTGATATAAAATCAACCTATAATGCTACAATAATTGAAACAGCATGGTGTTGGCACAAAATGGACCTCAAAAGTCGAGGGAGCAGGATGGAATTCAGAAGGAGACTCATGTACAACTTGGCATTTTAAAGCAGTGGGAAAAGGCAGGCTATTTTATTAATTGTGTTGGGACAACTAGAAATTCTCTCAGAAATAAGCTAAATTTATAACCTAATTTACATTATTGATAAAAATTCATTTAAATTGCATTAAAGACCCAACTTGGACCATAAAACTATGAAAGTATTGAAAAGAAAATGATTATATAAAATCTTCTGGGAGTAGGAATACTGTTTCAAGCCAAAACAAATCTGAGGTCTGAATAGAAAAGACTGACAGATTTTACTATATAAGAAAACCTTTTGTATGATGTAGGACAATGTAAATAAAGACAAGCAATAGACTTGAAAAAATATTTGTAACATATATAACAGAGAAAGAATTAATATCATAATGCAATCATGCAGGCCTTCAAATCAATAGGAAAAAGACAACAACCCAGTAGAGAAATAGGCAAATAATGTAGACAGGCAATTCACAGAAGAAATACAAATGATCAATACATGTATGAAAGCGTGCTCAGAGTCACTAGCAGTAACCACAGAAATACAAATCCATAAAAGATTAATGTAGCTTTTTTTTTACTCATTAGATTTGCAAAAATTGAAGACAGATAATATCCGGTGTTGGGGAGATGTGGGGAAGTGAGGATTCTTGCTCACTGTTAAATGGGAGTATAACAGATAAGTCTTTTTGGGGGGTAACTGAGCACACCCTAACAACAATTCAAATTCTCACATCTTTTAAACCAGCACTTCCACACCCAGAAACTTGCTTGCAGAAATAATTGCCTATGTCCATAAAAACATGTGCAAAAAATTCACTGTAGCATTGCTTGTAAAGTGAAAAACTGGAAGCAACTAAAAGGCTTCTAATAGGGAAATAACTAAATAAATTATGGTAGTTACAAAATACAGAATAGCTCTTAGGGATTAAAAGAATAAGATAATTCTATTATGTTTTGACATGGAAACACTGTAAAGATACATTATTTAAAAGTTATAAAGATATATTGTTAAGTGAAAAAAAAAGCAAGAAGTATGTTTATGGTATGATCAGATTTGTGTAAAAAACTGTATTTTAACCTACATAAATGTACACATGTATAAAAAGGAAAAGGTCTGGAAGGTTATATCCCAACTATAAACAGTATTCACCTTTGTGGAGGGGATAGGATTAAAGACGTGGAGTAAAAAAAGACTCTTACTTTGTAGTTAAATTCTGTAATTTTTTTTTTTTACAACTAGCATGTATTTCTGTTTTAGCTGTACATTTTTCAAAATCAATAAAAAAAGAAAAGAAAAACTCCTCCAATAGCTACAGTAAGAGATGATACAGGCTTAAGTGAGAACACTGATTTCAAAAGGAGGAAGGGATAGCTCTTCCAGGCTCTTTGGAAAACACTGTGTGTATTTCAATTATGTAGCAGATACAACGATGCATGTACCTGCCTCCACAGACACAGAGAGTGGGAAATATTCATCTCTGTGTCATTCGTGCCTAGCAATGTGTTTGGCATTTAGCAGATGTTGAATAAGTGTATGTTGAATGACCCCATAATCTGAAAGATAATAAAAGGTAGAACATGTAGTTTTTGGCAACTAATCAGATGAGATGGGATGAAGGAGCGGGTTGGAAAGAATAATAATACCATTACCAAATAAGGAAAATAGGAAGTGTGGGGGAAATTATGACAACAGCTAACATTTAATGATTACTGACTATGTGCAGGTACTGTGTTAAATGGTTTGTGTCCATTATCTCATTAAATCCTAAGCACCTTATGTTCCCTCACACAAGGAAAGAGGAGTCAGAGACTTTCCCAAGGTCATTCAGCCATTAAGTATGGGAGCTGCAATTCAAGCTAATATCCCAGGCTCCATGCTCTTAACCTCGAGGTCATATTGCCTCTCCAAAAAGGGAAAGTTAATAAAATCAATTTTGATAAGTTGTGATTGAGATGCTGATGGGATAGTCATTGGGATGTAGCTGTCCAGTGTGTAGCTACATATCGCAAGTCTGCAGCTCCTTAGGGAGGTCAGAGTAGAGATAAGGAGTGGAAACTGTCTATGAAAGAGTGATATCTGGGAGGTCAACATTCAATAATCATTCAACAAGTATTTACTGAGCTTCCACATAAGCTCCAGTCACAAATTATATCAGTCACTTAAACCCATCTGATTCACAGAATGGTTATTATATGAAAGTACTGTAACCCGGTACTTTTAATTGCTCGTCATTTCTTTCTTCTTCTTCTTCTTCTTTTATTAAGGTATTATATGTGTACATATCTTACCAATTCCCACCCCCCCACTCCCATACATGCGCTCCTTCCCCAGAGTTTTGTGTTCATTGGTTATGCTTATATGCATGCATACAAGTCCTTCGGTTGATCTTTTTACATGTCCAATGCTCTCAATTACACTGTAAAAATCTTAAAAATACTACATTTCTTTGCATTCTCCCTTGTTACAGAGCTCAAAGCATGTTTGTTGATTGAATGAGAAAACATTGAGCAGCCATTCACAAAGTCTAGCCAGAGTCTCAGGAAACCCAGTGTAGAGAGTCTTCATCTCTTATTATGATCTAAAAGTCTATAAAGTTTCAATCCATATAAAAGATTTTTCATCATTGTCATCAAGGTTAATTGTAGGCATCAGAAAGTTGTAGCTTGGACCAGCAGGCTGGCTGCCAGAAAACTCACACCAGGTGGTATTGCCCTAAGCAAATTTATCAAACTCCAGAATCTGGCTCTCAGCTACCCTCTCAGGATTGAGGAAACCCAGGGAGGCTCATGCATGTCCTCTATGTCATACAAACAGAAGCCTAAAACTAGGCTTAGTAACATGACCAGATATTTGCATCCACCATCATCTCTGTAGCCAAGTGATATGAAAGTCACATGCCTAGGAGACTGTATGGTAAGCCCAGAATTAGCACAGGAAGAGCTGGTGATAGGATTAGGATGTTTAACCGCACCAGGATCCAATAACCGATGCAGAGGCAGTCTGAAACAGGCACAGAGCATCCTCTTTGGAACCACATCAACCTGGACACAAGCACGTTCCATGATCCTAGAACAGTGAGCATGGCCAGTCACTCAAACTCTCTCCAAACTCCAGTTTTTAAAAAGTAAATGATGACACCCACTCACAGGCTCATTGAGAGGATTAAATGAGATAATGCATCAAATGCTAGACCAGCCCGTCATATGAGAGGCACTCATAAATGGCAGCTACATACCTGTCTCCCTACCAGGGACATACCTGATAAGGGTTCAAGTCAACCTTTCAGAATATCCTTTGCTCTGAACAAAGCAGGGCAAGTAAGACTAGGAGCAAAAGACTAGTTAGAAGGCTGCTGCTGTAATCCAGAACATAGATACTAGTGGCTTAAAACAGGGATGCGGTGAAATGGGGGATGGGGGGAGAAATATGTATACGGATTTGAAAGATGTTTAGAAGAGCCCAGCCAGCATGGCTGCGGTTGAGCATCGACCTATGAACAAAGAGGTCATGCTTCAATTCTGGTCAGGGTACATGCCCAGGTTGTGGGCTCAATCCCCAGTGGGGGGTGTATAGGAAGCAGCCCATCAATGATTCTCTCATCATTGATATTTCTATCTTTCTCCCTCTGAAAACACACACACACACACACACACACACACACACACACACACACACACATTTAGGAAATAATTCTTTGCTGGGCATTTTATATAATTAATTATAATTCTGACAGCAACTTATAAAGTAGCCCACTTTTCAGATTAAAGTTAGAGATATTAAGCAACTAGCTCAGGATCACATGGCAGTGACTAAACTGCATATGAATCACTATTGGTGCGATTCCAAAATATCTCTTCTTCCTACAAATAAAATATACAACTGTACACATCTTGGTTCTCGATCAAGATGTCAATTGTGAGGAATACAGTAATTTCTTACCACTAATAATTAAAGTTCTGAAGTTTAGAGAATTGATTGACTTTTTAGAAAATATAACTAGGAGCAGATCCAGGTTATCACTATAATAAAGTCACCATTGCTCATTTTCATTAAGATATGCTTTCTCGGAGGGAGGGGAGAAAGAGATGGAGGCAGAGCTCCTGGACCACAAAGGACACCACTGCAGGTTCCTCTATGACAGAAGACCATGCATCTGACCTTCATCCATGTGCATGTTGAAAAGAGTTTAAAGTGCTTACTCCAAGGAACGGGTATTCTTTTTGAGCAAAGAAAGTCTTGGTTGGGCTGTCTACAAGATTTCACTGTAACAGGGACAAGCTCTTCCGACAGCAGCATGGGTGCTAACCAGAGGGCAATCTCCTAGCACTGAGTTCCTTAAATTCCCATCTTTCCAGTCACACTCATGAACAAGTTATAATCCACTGCAAAATTTAATATTTTTAGATGAAAGACAATCCTATTTAAGAAAGAGGGAATATGCTAATTGACCCTCACACCATGGTAAAGATGGCAGTGCCCACAGCCAATAAGGAGGAATATGCTAATTGACATCCACACCCCCAAAGATGGTGGTGCCCACAGCCACAAGATGGCAGTGCCCAGTACCCTCAGCTCCGCTGCCACCTGTCTCTGGAGTCCCCCAGTCCCCTCAGCCCCCCAGCTTCCCAGGGCCGGCCAAAGGCACAGGCAAGTCTCGGATGGCAGCTGTCCAGCCACCCAGGGCTGGCCAAGGCTCAGGTAACCAGGGCCAGCCAAGCTTGTGCTGCCGGCAATGGTAGCAGCAGAGGTGTGATGGGGGCATTGCCTTCCCCTGATCATCAGGTCACCTCCTGCCCCTGAGGGCTCCTGGACTGTGAGAGGGGCAGGCCAGGCTGAGGGACTCCCCACCAGTGCATGAATTTTCATGCAACAGGCCTTTAGTATCATATAACAGGTTTGAGCTCCTTTTCCATATAAAATGGCAAATTAGGCTTTTCCTGCTTTTACTCATACAGCTTATGGTTTTAAAAAATTCTTTATTGTTTAACTAGAGGCCCAGTGCATGAAATTCGTACATTGGTAGAGTCCTAGTGGCTGCTGGCTGCTGGCTGGGTACTCCTTCCCTTCCCCCAGCCAGCACCACTCCCTGGCGGAAATCATGGATGAATTCCCGGTTGAGGGGACAATTTGCATACTATGCTCTCATTATATAGGCTATGTCTCCTTTTCCCCACATTGACCTCTCCCTGGCCACTCCCACCCTACAGCTTAATTTTTAACCCAAGGCTATAATTTTACATTTCTTATAAAAATTACTTTGACTTAGTTTGAGCCTAAAATTTCATCCTCATGAGATGGGTGTAAATCAGTATTGTTTCCTTGAAAATTTAATACTCATGGCTTCTATATCCCTACTCAAAATATCCCTTTAAAGAAATTGTTGCTTTTAGAAGTTACTCATTCGTTAGACAAATGTCATTGCATGCCACTCACATGCCAGGTCCTTAAAGAATTCACAACCTAATAAGGAAAACAGACATCTATCACAGTAATAGTAATAATGTTAACAATTTTTATTATTTACCACTGCCTGCTATGTCAAACACAGTGCTAGGCCCTGAGAATTAAAAAACAAAACATGAATAAAAATGTCCCTGCCTTCAAGGGGCTGCCCAGGCCTTTGGAGGGCTTATGTGCAGTCTGATGGGAAAGGCAGGTATATTAACCTATACATGCAATAGGGTACTAAACAGGTGCCCTCTTAGATACAGTAATATCATAATAATATATCATGTATTCAGTAGAAGAGCAAAAGATAGAGAGGTTAATGAGAGATGAGAAGGAGTTGGAAAGGTTTTATAGAGAAAGAGACCTTTGAATTGAGTTTAAAAAGAGATCAGTAGGTATGCTTTAAAGGCAAAGGGAAGAAAAGGGGCAACTCTAGCAAAGGCAGGGATGAACAGTTCTATGTGTTTAAGGAACTGCCCCAGTTTGGTAGAGATGGAGCTTACAGTGGAGAGGGAGAAGGGGTTGAGGAGACCTAGCAGGAGCAGAGGCTTGTTAGGCAGAGGGCAGATGACAGAGGGCCTTCCACACCGTGTTGTCCAGGAGGCCATGGGAGTCACTGAAGGGCTTCAGGCATAAGAATGCTAAGAACAGCCAAAACCGGTTTGGCTCAGTGGATAGAGTGTCGGCCTGTGGAATGAAGGGTCCCGGGTTTGATTTCTGTCAAGGGCATGTACATTGGTTGCAGGCACATCCCCAATAGGGGGTGTGCAGGAGGCAGCTGGTCGATGTTTCTCTCTCATCGATGTTTCTAGTTCTCTATCCCTCTCCTTTCCTCTCTGTAAAAAAATAAAATATATAAAATAATATATATATATTTAAAAAAAAAGAATGCTAAGAAGAGGGTTTGACTTAGGAACAGAACAGGTTATCACTATAATAAAAGAGTTTGAATTTAGAAATAAGGAGATCAGTTAGAATATATATAGGAGATATTTATTCATAAGGAACAATGGTTGAATAGAGGAGAAATACTAAACCTATCTAGAGAAATCAGGGAATAGATAACCCAGTAGAAAAAATGAGCAAAGCCCTGAACAAGTACTTCACAAAAAAGAAAATTTACATGGTCAAGAAGCATATGGAAAGGTGCTCTCCCTTATCAGTAACTAGGGAAATGTAAATAAGAACCACACTGAGAAATCATGATATATCCACAAAGCTGGCAAAAATCAAAAGGTCTCGTCATACCAAGTACTGGTGAGGATGTGAAGCAGTAGAACAAATCGGCAGAAGCTCTTTGGAAAACAGATGTTAGCCAGTAAAGTTGAAGAGGCACTTACCCTAAGACCTGGCAATTCTACTCCCAAATCTCTTCCCTAAAGGAATGTGTGCCCTGTGCAGAAGGATACATATAAGAAATGTTTATGGTAGCATTTTTCTTAAGAACAAAAAATTAGAAATAACCCAAATATGTATCACCGCTAGAATGGATATATGAATCAGGGTATATTCATACAATGGACTATTACCCAGCAATAAAAATGAGTGAACACTAGCTACAAGCAATAATATAGATGAATCCCACAAACTTAGTAATGAACAGAAGAAACAACACAATTTCACCCACATAAGTATCAAAAAATGCTATACCAAACTATATGGTTTGGGGATGCTACATAAGTAATAAAATTATAAAGAAAAGCAGGAAAATAATAATCATAAAAGTCAAGACAGTGCTTATCCAAGTAAGGGAGGGATGGGTGTGATCAGGGAGAAGCATACAGGGACCTCTAGGATGCTGGAAATGCTTAGTTTCTTAAACTGGGTGTGACTTCATGAGTGTTCACCATATACTTATTTGTTTAACTGTATAATGGGTTTTGTGTACCTTTCTTTGTGTGTTATATTTTATATTATAAAAAAATTAATGTAATTGTGGGGGGGGGGGAAGCCCACATGACAGCTGTGTATTGCTAGGTGTGTTTATAAATGAAAAGCTATTTTTTGTAGAAAATAAAAAGAAATCAGGAAAGGTTCAATAGTAGACATATGTGAATTGAAATATAAAAGACTGGTTGGGCTCAACTGGTGAGGCGCGATAGTTGAGCATCGACCTATGAACCCGGAAAGCATGGTTCAATTCCTGCTCAGAGCACCTGAGCACATTGAACCGGGTCTCAGGTTCAATCCCCAGTGTGGGGGGATGCAGGAGGGAGCCAATCAATGATTCTTTCTCATCATTGATATTTCTATCACTCTCTCCCTCGCCCTCTCTGAAATCAATAAAAATATATATTAAAAAAAAAAGAAAAAAAGAAAAAAAGAAGAAGCCCTAACCAGTTTGGCTCAGTGGATAGAGCATTGGCCTGCGGACTGAAGGGTCCCAGGTTCAATTCCGGTCAAGGGCATGTACCTTGGTTGTGGGCACATCCCTGGTGGGGAGTGTGCAAGAGGCAGCTGAATCTATGTTTCTCTCTCATCAATGTTTCTAACTCTCTGTCCCTCTCCTTTCCTCTCTGTAAAAAAATCAATAAAATATATTTGAAGAAGAAGAAGAGGAGGAGGAAGAGAAGGAAGAGGAGGAAGAGGAGGAGAAGGAGGAGGAGGAGGAGGAGGAGGAGGAGGAGGAGGAGGAGGAAGACGATGACGACTGGTTGGAATTTGCCCAGCCAATAAAAGAAAATGTAAAAAAAAAATAAAAAAAAATAGTATGTTCAAAATTCATAGAAGTATGAGAGAACACACAGGGAAATGGCAGTTAATTCAGTATGATTAAAATAGAAGTTAAGAGAAGGAGAATGGTGATAAAAGAGAGGCTGGAAAGGGAGGCTGAAGAATCTTGGATATTTGTGATAAGAATGAGAGGTATTAGGCAGGAGAAAGACAAGAACAAGCTTGCTTGTTAGAGAGACCCTTATCAGCAGTATGTGGGATGAATTTAAAGAAAGATAACAACAATAACAACAAAATACACAGAGAATGTTGAGAACCTATTAATATAGTTTGATAAGATATCCTGAGAGCAAGAACCAGGGAGAAGGAAGAAGGGATAGACTGAGGTATTTAACAAGTAGAATTGTTAGTCCACCAAAACTGATTAGATATAGGGAGTGAGGTAATGGAGAGAAGCTAAGCTGCTAGTTTGAATGACTGTTGGTGTGAAACGTCAAAATAGGCAATGGGTGGGGGGTAAGGTGGGGAGTAGACTTGGTGGGAGAGGATAATAAGATCCATCTGGTTTTATGGCATTGGAAGTGCCTCTATGACACCAAGAGCAAATGTATATAGAAGGCAGCTATCGATAGATATACATACTAGCATATGAAGCTCAGCAACAGAGATATTTGATCTGAACCCTGACAATTTCAAATCCAGGCCTCAAAATTGTGGAGTTGTTCAATTTGATTTGAACCAAGGCCCAATCTGACATGCCTTGCCTCCCCTGGGTGTGAGAGTAGAGTAAGAGGGCACTTGGGTATAAGGGTAAGAGAGGAAACCGGATGATTCCTAATTTTTTGGCCAGAGCAACCAGATGGATCCATTATCTGAGATGGGAAAAACTAGGGAAGAAGCAAAATTATTCTTAATTGTGTTGTTTTTTAAAGAGGAAAGTAATATCAAGAGTTCTCCTTTACACTCTGTGAGGTTTTTTAGACGTTATGCTTAAAATGACATTTATTTATTTATTTTAGTATATTTTTATTGATTTCAGAGAGGAACGGAGAGGGAGGAAGAGAAACATCAATGATGAGAGAGAATCATTTATCAGCTGCCTCCTGCACCCTCCACCCCCTACTGGGGGTGAAGCCCACAACTTGGGCAAATAGCCTTAACCGGAATTGAACCTGGGACCCTTCAGTCCTCAGGCTGATGCTCTTGCCACTGAGCCAAACCAGCTAAGGCTGAAATGTCTTTTAGGTGACCAACTCAAGGCATCAGGTTGGCAATTGTGCATTCCAGTGTGGAGCTTAGAGGACAAGGTTATCATTGGCTGGAGTTATAATTTTGGGTTCCAGTGGTATAGAGACAGTATTTAAAGATTCCCTGCTTTCCAACCTGGATCTGGCAAAATGGCTCCCTAAAGAAGGGAGGCAAGCCCTAGCTGGTTTGGCTCAGTGGATAGAGCGTTGGACTGCGGACCAGAGGGTTCTGGGTTCGATTCTGGTCAAGGGCATATACCTTGGTTGCAGGCTCCTCCCTAGCCTGAGCCCTGGTCTGGGCGGCAGCTAATCCAGGTGTTTATCTCACATCAATATTTCTCTCTGTCTCCCTCTCTCTTTCACTCTCTCTAAAAACCAATGAAAAAATATCCTTAAATGAGGATTAAAACAAAAAGAAGGGCGCCAGGAAGAAGGGTTGTTCTGCCATCAGTGAGGTAATGACCAGAGAATACACTGTCAACATTCACAAGTGCATCCATGGAGTGAACTTCAAAAAGCTTGCTTCTTAGGCACTCAGAGAGACCTGGAAATTTGCCATAAAGGACACAGGAAGTCCAGATGTGAGCATTGTCACCAGACTCAACAAAGCTGCGTGGGCCAAATGTTCATACAGTATCTGTTTGTCCAGAAAACAAAACAAGGAAGAAGATCCACCAAACCAGCTTTATACATTGGTTATCTTTGTATCTCTCACCACTTTCAAAATGTGCAGACAGTCAATATGAATGAGAACTGACCACTGATTTTCAAATATAGTTATAAAACTGAAAATAAAAGTAGTCCCTGACCTAATTCTAGGTTGGGTGCTATTCCTGTAAACTATACCATGTACTTATCCCTCTTGAAATATTACCTCAGTGTAATATATTTGGCTGATTACATATCTATGTTCCCTCAAAAAACGTGTAAGCTGCTTGCAGATATAAGTTGGGTCTTATTTACATTGAATTCTGATTACCTAATGGTTCACAGGATATAATAGGCACTCAATAAATTTGTGGGATGAATGAATGATGAAATGCTGCTCCTATTATTCGATATTATGTCTAATTATACTCTGCACTACATTCAAAAGAGATTTTTAATTGTGTTTGAGATCACAAACCTTACCATACTAAGTTTCCAACTGCTAATGCATCCTTCCCTCCACAGTTCTCCACAAAGTATCTTGCTTCCTACGTTAAAATGAAGGCCAATACCATCTTTCTCCCCATCCACTTAAAATGTTCTCTTCTTCCACCTTTCTTAGGTTTACTGCTCATCTCCAAAGCTAACCCTTTTATTTATCACCTGGAAGGTATCTCTTGTATATCCTCAGATCTGCATCTTTTATTATTCCTGATCTGTATGACCATACATTTAATCTTCCCTTTCATTCATTCATACAAGTTCAAGAGATTGTAAAGGTGCCATATTCATCCTAGAAAACATTAGATATTGGACTTGGAAAACAGACCAACCCAAAGTTCACCTTATGATTGTAATATTCTCTTTAATATCCTGCCAGGCATGACTTTCCCTGGCTCAGAAAATGCCTGGAGCTGTGACACCAAATTTAAAAGCCTCATTTTCTATGGCTGCTTAGGGCTGAGGCCAGCATGGCCTAACACACTCTTCTCTCGACTATTGGACAAGGTGAGATGGCACTAAAGCAAGGACTTCCATCTTTAATTGGGCAGCGGTAATTTTTCTTTCCAAAATAATACCTTGGATGTGGCCACCACAATAGGTTCTAGGTCAGGGGATGAATCAAGTCACATATTCTGATAACAACAAACGCCCCTGACAGGTTTCGGGTGGGATTCTTCAAGCCGGCTGTTCTTCTTGGCAATGCAGTCCTAGTCCCCTCCGCAAAGCTCTCCCTTGGATTTGACTAAATAAGGTCTCTACGGCATCTGAAGGAATTCTATTTGAGACTCAGGAAACAGGAAGCCTGAGGCTCCAGAGAAAGTTCTGCCTCTAAACTCTCTCTTGCCTTTCCAGGCTGGGTCCCAAGCTTACTCATGATTAAAACTCTCTCAACACGGAAGTACCAAGTCGAGAAGGAGTCTAAGTCAGAATCCCTTCCATCCTGATCTAAGAGATCACTCAGTGGAGCTTTCTGTAGTTTACTGAAGCGACACAGGGAAGGAGTTCAGGTTTTTGGCATCAGACAGGTCTGGCTTTGCATCCCAGCTCTGTCACTAACTAGCTGTGTGTTGGTCAAATGTGTTTAAGTTCTCAAAGTCTCAGCTGCACTGTTTATAAAATAGAGATAATATCTACCTGTAGGGTTGTTGTATAATAAACCTTAAGTTTCCCTGCTTCCCTTCCACTACCTCTATAATAGGTTAGGAGCATCAGCCCCCAAACCAGGGTCCCTCTTTGCTATAACCTCTTCATCTTTTCCCCACTTCCCTCATTTGCACAGTATGTACCTGCCAGAGCGAGCCCTTTTCAGTTTCCTGAATACATCAAGCTCTCTCTCCATAGCACTGACCACTAGAACTTTCTGCCATAATATAATAAAAAAAAGTTCTATGCCTGAGCTTCTCTATAATAGCCACTGTCACATGTGGGGAAATTTGTATTTGAATTGTAGCTAGTAGAACTGAGGAAATAACATTTTAATCTTATTTAATTTTAGTTAACCTAAATTTAAATGGCTCCCTACGGGTAGTGGCTACTGTTACTTACAGTTTTAGACTGTAGGTCTTTGCATTGTGATTGCCCTACAGGAAAATGAATCTCCCCATTCTTCACTTTAGCTAACTTCTCCTCAGTCGTAAACTCTCAACTTGAAAATCTATTCTTCTAGAATGCATATCCTAATGATACTGTGGTAATTAACCTAGTTATTAATAATAGAAAGGGAAGGAAGGGAAAGCCAAATATGATAGGCATGTCATTTGGACAACTTCACCAGGAAGCTACTACTTTACCCTCCCCAGGGAGCCATCAAAGGTAAGAGAGATGCATGCCCAGGAAAGCTGGGGGGACGTTGGAAAGGTACTTGTCTGTCACTCACACCTGGGAACAGGTCATTGCCAAAATGGGGGTGGCCACTGCAAGGGCATGAAATTTGGGCTATTTAATCCCCTACATAAAGAAGTTGAAGCTCTTGTGCTCGTGGCTCCTCAGCTCGCTCAGAACTCTCGCTGCAGGGGGCTTACTCTCTTGGCTCCCCTGCATTTGCCCATATGGTCCATGGCCATGTGAACCCCACACACAACGAATTCAGGGACTGCAACTAGCCTGGTGTTGAACCCAGCTACAACACGGAACAGAAACTCTGGATACTGGGTTTGCTTTTAGCTCTTCTGAAACCCCAGCTACATTTCTTCCAGGACTGAATTGGGGGAATGAAACTTTGGAAATACAGGGATGAAATCCCATGCACATAAAAATCACTCATCCTCCTGGGCAAGTCTCAGAGAATTCTTTTTCTTGAAATATCATAAGGACTCAGCCCCCAGCACTCAGTGGGGAAAGGGCTACCCCATAACACTAAGACCTTGGATTCAGTTAGGTTTCCCCTTTGTTATCTTTTATAGTATCCTCTACCTTTCTCCTATTACATCTCTCTTCACATTTTATTTTAATCACATTTTATTTTAATTAATGTATTTTCCATTAGGTTATAAACTTCATCAGTTACCGTGGGGCCCTGGGGACTTCCTTTCTTGGATCTCATTGCCTCTTATCTTCCCTTTGAGTGGATATCCATAGGAGTGTAGGATTTAGACTTTTTCCAAGTTGGGGACTGCTATATTTGAGATAACTACTGCATACAGGGTGGGGCAAAAGTACAATAGTTTTACAATTGTGCTTACACAAAACATAGTTTGTTCTTATATTATTATTCATTACTGTAATGAATACTGTTACCGTATTATCTTCTATACAAATAACTATAAACCTACTTTTGCCCAATCCTATATTTAAATAGCTTTAGGTATTGATTAGGAGTGGCCTTATAAGCATAGGCTAAAAGTTGGAAACTAGAAAGGAAAGGAGTAATAAACTATCTCATTAAAAATGAAAAATTTACACCTTGGCTGGTATAGCTCAGTAGGTTGAACATCATCACCCCATCCACCAAGAGGTTACCAGTTTGATTCCCTATCAGGACACATGCCTGATTGCCAGCTTGATCCCTAGTGGGGGGTGTGCAGGAGGCAGCCAATTGATGTTGCCCTCTCTCTCTCTCTCTCTCCCAAATCAATTAAAATAAACAAAAATAAAAAATTTACATATGCAAAATAAGTGACAACAACAAAACCCTACCATCATAATATATCAAGATAAATGATAAACTGGGGGAAAAAATGTATAACATATATTATAGATAACAAAGGATGAATATCCCTCTTATAAAAAGAGCTCTTAAAATCAACAAGAGAAAGATGAAAATTCCGAGGACAAAGGACATAAACAGGCAATTAAAAAAAGAAGGTAAACTAATCTCACTAAACATTTTAAAAATGCCTAACTTCACCAGGAATGCAGCTTAAATAAACATTTTGCCTATTAAACTGATAAGAAGTAAAAAGTTTAATTATATTGTGTTGATAAGAGCCTAAAGAAATAGTTGATTTGCTTAAAATTTAAATATGTGTACAATTCTTCTTTTAGGAATATATCCATAGAAAATGATCAGACACTTGACAAAGGTGAACTTACAAAGATGTTCTCTGTAGTGTTGTTTATAATACTGGAAAGCTGACAACAAACCATCAGAGACTGGGTCAACAAAATGTGATGCATCCCTGCCGTGGAATACTAAGCCTCTATTAAGAGTGATATAGATCTATATTTATTGACATGAAGCGTTATCTAAAATAAATGAGTGAAAAAGAAAGTCATAAGCTAGCATGTTCATATGATCCTACTTACATAAAAATATTTGCCAACTTATCTATCTACCCGTAAAAAGGAATCTGAAGTATATGTGTCAACATGTTAATAGTCCTCTCTGTATAATTCACTCTGGCCACTTAAAATCAGGCAGATAGCCAGTGAAATGTCCTCCCCAGGATTCTCCGGTGTGGGGTTTGGTGTCCCCTCTAATGGTCACAGGAAACCTGAGAAATTATCCAATACTAGGTTTTCCTGGTTGATGTAGCTGTAAATTCACTGGGAGTCAGGGCCCGACCTATCTTATTCATTGCTTGGCACATAGTAGGCATTCAATTAATATGTATTGAATTAATAGATCATATCAGAACACCAATTTTACTTAATAAGGAGCATATTTAAACATTATTTTGATAAATTAAACCCGGATTGCAAAATTCACAAACATTTAAGATAATATAAGACTCCCAGAAATGTTATACTTTCTCTACACCATGACGATGCTGGGAACAGAAGTTTATTTTCTATCATTTGTGTACTTCTCCAGGAGAGTTTGAGAAGCAGTGAGTAATGTCTTTGTGCGAAGCCTTTCCCAGCCCCTTATGAGGCTAACTGTGACAACCTCCGACTCACAGATGAGAAAATGAAGGCTCAGCGACTGCTCAAGGTCACACCGTTAAAGAGCAGGGGAATCAAAACCCAAATATATGTCTGTTTTCTCCCAAACTCATATGTGGCTTTGAGAGGTGCAAAGTAAGACGGCGAAAAGGACACTGCAGGTCCCTGACAGCTAATGTCTGTGCTTCCTAACAAGTCATCGCCACTTAGCCCTGAGCTCCCGTGTCTAAGAGGTGCTTTTTCTTAACCCTTGGAGAATCCAGAGGACGATTTGTCACCAGGGTTATTAGCATTTCTCCCTGGATATCGACAGCTTGTCTCTCCTCCCTCCAACCAGTGACTGATTTCTTCAAATGCTAGCCAAATACAGCCCAAGTCACCATGGTAAACGTATTGACAGAATCATATTAACAGCTACTGAGCATTTACAGGGTTGTAAGTTATGCAGGGAGGGGAAAAGATAAGAAGAAGAAGAAAAAAAAAAACAAAGGGAAATAAAACAAGTTCCATCAGCAGTGACAATTATTTATTTAGAAGCTGCTGGTTGGAACAGCTTTCTAAAATATATTTTAATTGCTAATTATGGTTCCTGCAGGAGAGTGGCCTCAGTCAGAATTGCTCCACCTTAGAGGAATCATTAATATTTCAGCTGCTCAGGTCAGAAACTGTTTCACAGACAGCTGTGTCCACACGGTCGACTTCAGCTTTAGCTGCACTCGGTAACAGAAATTCTACTGCCTTGTCTGGTTTGCTACACCAAAATCAACGTCTGCTGGTCCGTTTACCGTAAGGTAACAGACGTTTAAGTTTTTCTTTCTCCAAGGATTGAGGACGGTTCAATAAGCAAAATTCTGCTCTAAGCCACCAAGACAACTGACGATTTTTCAAAGGAATGACCTATCTTTTCTAAGTTAATTTGCACCTTTTATTGGGGAACATAAGTGTTGCCTTAGGCAAGAGAGAGAATACAGAAGAGTTTGTTTTTCAGTTTCTAATTCCCTGGGTACTCCTGTGTGAACCTATAACAAATAAGGTCAGCCTCCAGGCTCAGGAGGGAAGTGGGTAAACAGGCACAAGGGCACTCGGCGTCCCCGTGTGTGCGTATGTTTTGGCATGGCCGTGTCTCCCGTGTTTCCAACTTCACATGCTTCCTAAGGAGCATCTAATCCTCGCAGGAGAATTTAATCTGTTCATTTGCACGCATCTCATCAGCACCCTGCTTTGTTGAGGGCTGTTTGATGTCCCATGGAAAAGACTTCGAAGTTTTTAAAAGCCTTTTTGATGTGAACCAGAAAATCACGTTTTGTCAAGAGTGCACTCAACTTGAACCTCAAAAGGTTCAGGACTCAGAAACCACACAGTTCAAGTGGGATTTAAACTAGGCAAAATCACTTCCTTGTCTTCCCCCCTGCAAGTCCCTCCCCGGGCCTTTGTGCTAACAGTTTCTGTACACTGTTGGGCCTTTTCCCCCTCTTTCTTTTTATTCCTGTACTCTTTCACTCCCTTACACACATATCTTGGCAAGAAAACCTTAAGAAAAATGTGTCATCCCCCCAAGAAGTAGCTATCTTCCACACCAAGCATAAAAGCTGTCTGTAGCTCCACCCTCACGGATTCAGAATGGTCAATGCTGGGACACAGAGGCCTGGGCTGCTCTCGGTGAGGGTCAAGTGTCTTACAGAGACACACAGCAATGACTGCATCCTTAATCGAGGCATTTAACTAGGTACAAGACTAGTTCTCCCTATGCTCCAGGGAGATTTTGCAGAGAAAACGAAAAACTTGCTTCAAGGAGTAGCTGCTGTGTGTGTGAAGGAAGCACACACCTAAGGTCTTCGCTGTCTAAACCAGAAGTGAAGGAACGTGACACCTGACTCGCCCTAAAGTCAGGGGGAAGCTCTGAGCTGAGGGAGAATACTTGAACCCTAACTTTCTATTTCCAAAACTCTCTTCTATGTTTTCCTCTTTAGATTCAAAAATCCAGTTACTCAAAGGTCAGCGAAAGTTTAGATTCAGGAGACAGAATCTCACGTGTGAAAAAGTCCAAAGTGTTCCTGATGGTCCCCTGCTCCCCGTGGCTGTTGACCTCAAAGCTTCGCTGACCACTACCTCTTGTTCTGCTAACCAAAACAGTCTCCATTTATTGAGCAGCTACTGTGGATCAGGCACCATGCTGCAAATACATTCTCTCATTTACTTTGTTCAATAAAACAAAGAGGCGAGTCAGCTCATTCCCATTTTGCAGGCAAGGAAAGTGGGGTTCAGAGAGCTTAAATTACATGCCTCAAAGCGGCACAGTTACCAGGTGCGAGAACTTCAATGGAAGCCCAGCCTGTTGAACTCCAAAGTCAGTGTTCTTGGCTATCCATCATGTTGTTCAGCACCTGCTCTGTTGCAGTTTTGAATTTTTGTGTGTGGTGGTGTTGTTTTTAGGCATTTGGTATTTTATACACTTACTTATTTTTGTATGTATTGATTACCAACTATGGGAAAGGCATTACCGATATTTCAAAAAGCCTAAGACACTATTCCTGCTCCTTCTCTCATTCTGGCTAACGCTTACCCTACTGCAGCCTGTTATTCACAGAGCAGCCTGAGTAGTCTTTTTAAAATGGTAACTCACAACAGGGTACAGATTCCTATTTAAAATATTCCATGGCTTCCTGAATGCTGCACCTAGAATAATATCCAAACTCTCTGTGGCTGTCTGGCCCCTTCCAGTGTACCCATTGCCCCATCCCCTACGTCCCTTCCATCTCGGCCCTCAGACCTTCTCTCTGCAGCTCCAGTGCGCCAAGACGCCCTTCTCCCAAGCCCTTGTGTGGTGATCACCTGCTCATCACTCATAATTCAATTCAAACATCACCTCAGGGCGCAGCGGGCATATCCGACAGAGTGGATCAATTTTTATGACAAATAAATAATCATGTTATAAATTAGTCACAATAATTATTTTCTTGATTAAGTCTTTCGCTTGAACACACGCCATTAACTTTAAAAGAATGTTTTCTTTTTAAAGATATCCTCATTTAGCAAACTACT
The DNA here is from genome assembly GCF_014108245.1 of Pipistrellus kuhlii. Taxonomy (NCBI): domain Eukaryota; kingdom Metazoa; phylum Chordata; class Mammalia; order Chiroptera; family Vespertilionidae; genus Pipistrellus; species Pipistrellus kuhlii. The sequence goes on along the minus strand of NW_023425515.1, from coordinate 169,144,720 downwards.
AGGTGAATTAGAATTGTACATACCAAACAAAAATACCACACCTCGCTTTTCAGTTTGTTTCAGTGTTTCACAATGTAAACATACATAAGAGCCCCAGGAGTCACAAAGAGTGGCTGAACTGAAATAACTCAATTTATGTTTCTTCACCTTGAGAATCATTGTGCATTCTGAACCTACCATTTACATGCAGAAATGTGCAGTTTTACAGGAGTTGGAGACAGCAACTGTGCCCTAAGAGAGCTCAACTGCTTCTGCACTATTTGGCACTTATTCTTGAAGCAAACGGAGTCTGCAGATGTCAGGGCCACAGTGTAACTGGAAGTTCTCCCGATTCTTCTTTATAGAATATCGTGTTTGTTAAAGAATAAAAAAAAGTGCTAATTTAAAACTTACATGTATATTATTAAAACTCAAAAGTAACCACAGCAATTTTTTACAACTTAGGCCAACAAAAGATATATTTGAGGAGAAATATTTTATAACTGATGTTGTTTAAAATTACCAGCACATGATGGTGTTAAAAAGCAGACCCACTTTTAGTTGATTGTTTTAAAATTCCTCTACAGGCTAACATAGCTCCCCACGCCCCTCACCAAGACATGCTTCATTCTCTATCACAGTAAAAAGAATTGCTCTATCCACTGAGCCAAACCAGCTAAGTGTCCTAGCTGGTTTGGCTCAGGGGATAGAGCATCAGCCTACAGACTGAAAGATCACAGGTTCCATTCCGATGAAGGGCACATGCCCAGGTTGTGGGCTGGTTCTCCAGTAGGGGGCATGCAGGAGGCAGCCCATCGATGATTCTCTCTCATCATTGATGTTTCTATCTCTCCCTCCCTCTTCCTTCCTCTCTAAAATCAATAAAAATTTAAATAAAACAAAGCTTAAGACCTCTAATATATATTTAAAAAAGTATTGTAAGTTCTGCAATATGGGGAAACACAGGATGTGATGGAAACAAAAACAGGGTGGAAGAGTGAGAGCAGAACAATGGGAGTGTAACGTCCCAGAAGTCACAGGAGGGAAATTCCTACTACAGAGGGCCCTACTCTGAATTGGGTAAAGGGCCAACGGAAAGCAGGGCCCAGAGACCTCCCTCAACTGTATGGGGAGGTAAAACCAAGTCTGCCTTTCTCTGGCTGCATATAAATGCATGCAAGGATTAAATAACTGGCGCTTGGTCTGAACCATTTATTACTGCCAGAGGCAGATAGGCAAATGGGCACAAATCATATTGAGCCAATTGTGTCCTCTAGACCACATGTGTCAAACACAAGGCCCGCGGGCCAAATCCGTCCCGCCAGGCCTTGCAATGTGGCCCGCACTGCGCTGTCATCACTGCACTCCGCTGCGTTTCCATCACAATGACAGTTTATGACTGTTCAGTAAACCATTCGGCCCGCGATTTAGGCTGGATTTAAATTTTGGCCCCTTCTCTGATTGAGTTTGACACCCCTACTCTAGACCCTAATCTTACAAAGATCTCAACCAATGGCCACCAAGAGCTCTGACAGCGCACGAGGAGGAAGAGCCCGACTTAGGAGATGGCCATGGATGGCATGTCTGGCCTGTTCCTACTTGGCTGTAGTGCTAACTTGAAGAAAAATATCTCACAGGAACGGCTACAAACTGAGCTGGTAAAATGGGATTCTACTGACCCCTCACCGCACCCCATCTTGCTCTCTTGAAGAAAACAGCAAGCGTTTAACCAACTTTAAGTCTTTTTTCATTTTTAAACTCCTGTCACTATAGAGCTCTCAGACCAGGGCCAGTCTGTACTTCTTAGAGGGTAAATCTGAAGTAACCATCAGTTAACCATTTTACAAACGAATTCAGAAAAGAAAATTAATTTTGTAATCAACAAAAATCAGACATTTTTCCAGTAACTGTGATTATACATCTTATCTGACCTGACCTTTTGGAAGAAAAACTTAGTAATGTAGTCCTAACTCATTTTTAAAAACTATTGTATAGTATTATATTATATATGGATCATAACTTATTTTTCTAATTATCTATCAATGCACACTGTGTTGTTTCTATGTGTTTTTTTAAATTATTATACAAACAATACTACCAAGTATAATACTTACATCTTTATGTCCTTGACCAAATATATATAGGATAAGTTCCTATAGCTGCATCCTATCAAAGGATATTTGAATTTAAAATTTTCATGGATATTGCCAAATTGCCCTCCAAAGAGACTATACCATTTTACACTCCTACCAACTATGTGTACAGGGCTCAGTTTCTCCACACCTTTGTCAACAAGAATATGTTATCAAACAAATTATTCATAATTCCTTAAAATTTTCTGTCACCTTCCTGCCTCCATCTTTGTTTTCTTTCCTTCATATATTTTTGTTGTTGTTGTTAATCCTCACCCGAGAATATTTTTTTCCATTGAAATTTTTAACAGAATGGAAAGGAGGGAGGGAGGGAAGGCAAGCGAAAGAGAGAGAGAGAAAAACATGGATGTGAGAGAGACACATTGATTGGTTGTATCCCGCATGTGTCCCAACTGGGCTAGGGATGGAATTTGCAACCCAGGTATATGCCCTTGACCAAGAATAGAATCCTCAACCCTTAGATGAGGGCCCATGCTCTAACCGCTTAGCACACCAGACAGGGCTCCTCTTTTTAAAACCCTTACCCACAGATATGTTTGAGAGAGAGAGAGAGAGAGAGAGAGAGAGAGAGAGAGAGAGAGAGAGAGAGAGAGAGAGAGATCTGTTGCCTCCCATAATAACCAGGCTGGGGATTGAACCTACAACCTAGGTAATATGAATTGAATCTGCAACTTTTGGTTTTCTTCCTGTCTCCTCTGTGAAGACTGTCCTATACCTTTTTCCTACACTATACCCCTGATTCCTTTCCCTCACTTCTTCAACCACCTCATCTTTCCTCCTCGCAAATCTCCCTTACAGTTTCTCTGCGGCTCAACATGATTCAAAAACAATACTCTTCCCCTGCTCTCCCAACCTCTGGCTCTCCTGAGCCAAGAAGGAATGTTAATAGGGAAACCTGAAAATCTTTAATCTGGGTCAAAATATCAGAAAAAAATCAATTCAGCTTGGTGTAACTAAGGGGGGAAAATTGAGGAAAAATCTGCATTACTGAAATCTGCTTTATATCCTGTGTTAGAACTGAATCAGTTACTTTATATTTTACATTCCACACCTGGATTTCCTACCTTTGAATCAAGGAGGGGTGGAAGAAAAAAAAAAGAAAAGAAAAAAATCCAAAATGGCTGATTGAAAAGAAGCATGAAATGGGAAGAAAAAGTAGAAGTGAGGAGGAAAATCACAGGTTAGGAAAAAATCCAACTTCTTAAATCCTCTAAGGAAAGTTCTTTACTTTAGCTCCATCACCACCCCCTTCATTCCAGAGCTCTTAAAACAGAATCATAGGGCAGGAGTGGGTTGGAGGGTGGGGCAGAGTGGCAGAGGGAGTGAAAGTTTCCTATTCCTCTTCATGCAACGCCCTCACCCCTGCCCCCAACTTCTTATCCAGCAAAGCTCTATCCACCACCAAGAATCAGCTTAATAGAATAAACTACTTAGGGCCGAGGCTCAGAGAAAGTCAAAGACCCCACAATCTCCTTGCCTATTAAGCTTCTTAGAAGTTAGAATGCTGCTAAAGAAAGTGATATTATGGCCAAGCTACTTAGAAAAAAACACAAGGATGCTAAATTGGGAAGAGGGAGGCCAGTTTGGGGGGTCATGAGCATCTATCTTAAACTAAAGATGATGCAGCAGGGGGTGGATACTGAAGTGGGACAAAAGTAGCCAGCTGTGAGAACAGCTGCTCTAGTAGGTCTTCAAGTGGAGATGGAAAAGAAGGGTATTTGTAGAATGTACAAGAATCTGGATAGGAAAAAGTAAATTCCCACGCGCCCCCTCCCCTCCTTAGGATAAAGGAAAAACACACTCTTTATGTAAGCAACTAGAGGCCCGGTGCACGAAATTTATGCACAGGGAGTTAGGGGTTGTCCCTCAGCCCAGTCTGCACCCTCTCCAATCTGGGACCCCTCAGAGGATGTCAGGGGATCCGGCCTAAACAGTCAGACATCCCTCTCACAATCCAGGACTGCTGGCTCCCAACTGCTTGCCTGCCTGCCTGTCTGATCACCCCCTAACTACTCCCCTGCCAGCCTGATCAATGCCTAACTGCTCCCTTGCTGGCCTGATTGCCCTCAACTGCCCTCCCCTGCAGGCCCTGTTGCCTCCAACTACCCTCCCCTGCCGGCCCAGTTGCCTCCAACTACCCTCCCCTGCAGACCTGGTTGCCCCCAACTGCCCTCCCCTGCCAGCCATCTTGTGGCAGCCATCTTTGTAGGATTAGAAAACATGCAAAATAAAGCAACCTGCAATAGTTCCTCCCCACTCAAATGTCCCAATGATTCTAAACATTCTGCTACTTCCTTATCCTCGCCCCAATAAAGTTGGCAAAGTAAATGGCCCACAGGCTTGCTATCTCAGTAGCTGGCAAGGCCAAGGCAAAGAACAGGACAAAGCAAGCCCTTCATGATAAAAAAAAAAAAAAAAAAAAAAAAAAAAAAAAAAAGTCCTGATGGCTCACTGTCCTTAACCTGCTAAGAGGTCAGTGTAGAATTCTGGTTCTTTCCACCCTATTTCTTTTAGGGTAGTTAAAAAGGGAGACCATCAGGTGAGCTCTAGTCATTTTTTGCTCTAGCACCCATTTAACTGAAGCCAAGAATAGACAACATTGCAGGTACCATCTTCTTAACATCAATTGGTAAAATTTTTTTGGGGGGAGGGTAAGGGCCTATAGGAAGACCTGTCACATACTGCACAAACCCCATCAGAGACCAGGGCTCCCCAGAGCTGTTGTCCCAGTAATGTAATCCAGGGTAGAGGCAGGGGGTCAGATCCTGATTCAGGAGACTTCAAATCTGTGCCCAAGCCCTTACTGCTAATATTTATTAAAGGCTCACCTTGTGCCAGGCACTGTTCTTAGGACTTCATTTGTATTTCATAGTAACTCATTTAATCCTTATAACCCTAAGAGACTGGTACTAGTGCTATCCCAGCTGACCCTGGGGAAACTGCGGTGTGCCTCACAGACTTAGCTCTTCTTGAACTGCTACATCGAAAAGTGCTGACTCCCTGAGACAGGCACGGTACCACATGGAGCATTAGGAGATAGCAGATGCTACGCCATCTCCCCCACTCCCATCAAGAGCTATGTTTGACAAACTTGTTGAGATCATAACTAGTAAGTTGTATACAATCCATTAGGCATTGGGAATGGAGATGAATAAGATAACAGCCCCACCTCCAGGCACTCAGTGTAGGTGAGGAAGGCTTGTGAGTGGGCCAAAACAGATGATGCTCAGGGCTGGTGCACTACAAGCGGCTCTCACAATTTCTTCAAGGACGGACACAACCTACACACCCCTGTGAAGTGCTAAGAGTCTGGTACACAATGAGCAGATACAAGTATTAGTCTTATTACCTTGAGGATCTGCCCCCCCCCCCCCCCCCCCCCGAGGCCTCCCTCTCCTGGGGTTTTCCTCCTTCCCCTGGACTCTGCAGCCAGACAGCCTGGGCCTGAGCCACATCTCTGCTATTTCTTGCTTTCGTGGCAATGGGCACCATCGCTTACACATTCAGTGCCTCGGTTTCCTCATCTGTAAGACGGAGACAATAACAATGCCTATCTCCTAGGGACTTTATGAGGATTAAATAAATAATAACCTGCAAAGCACTCAGAACAGTGCCTGACACACAGAAAGTGCTCGGAACGTGTTAGCTGCTCTTATTAGAAGTAGTGCTATGTTCCTGGCTTTGCCTGCAGTCATTTCACTCGCAATAAAAAGACTGAATTGAAATGCGTCTGGTATGGTTAGTGTAAGAGTAGGAAGTCTCTGGGACTAAATAGGAGGAGAACAGTTCCCCTGGGAAGTTGGAGGAATAACCCTGGAACTTGTTAATTAAGATCTTGTTAATGAATCTGCTTGTTAATGGTCTATTAAATAATCACACAGTGAAGTTCACCGCACAAGCAACGCCTTCTTCCAACGCTTGCTCTTTCCAGTCCTCCTGGCTCAGCTCTGACTCCTAACGCTCTCTCCTGAGGGCAAGCCCTTCCAGATCTCTCCAAATCTGACCCGGCCCCCTTCATCTTGTCATACTGGCCCGTGAGCATGGCTATTGTCGAAGCCTAAGAAAGGTCTGGGGCAGAAAAGCCCTCTTCGTCTGGATTCTGTCTACCTTTCTTTAGGCTGAGGCATTACACCTCTGAGCCAAAACATTTCTGTCTACCAAGTAGGAATAGATTCACCGGCCCTGGAAACTGAGAAATAAAGGTGTCCTGACCCTTGCTGAGAAGAAAGGCAGAGGCTAAATTACTTTCAGTGATAAACTGGTCATATAACATTTCAGCTAACACGCCACAGATCTGCATAGGAAGTGGCCTGCCAACCTACACTCACAGAAGAAGTCTACAAAAAACTTTCGTCCCATGCCGAAACCGGTTTGGCTCAGTGGATAGAGCGTCAGCTTGGGGACTGAAGGGTCTTGGGTCCGATTCCGGTCAAGGGCATGTACCTTGGTTGCGGGCATATCCCCAGTAGGGGGTGTGCAAGAGGCAGCTGATCGATGACTCTCTCTCTCATCGATGTTTCTAACTCTCTCTCTCCCTTCCTCTCTGTACAAAATCAATAAAATATATTTAAAAAACAAAACAAAACAACTTTCATCCCAGACCGCGGAGGAGAATAACACTACAGCCAGTGTCAGGGAATGCAGACTCTGAAGGAGCCCACTTCAAGGATGAAACAGCATATAAGAGGGCTCCCTCTAGGTTGAACACTCAGGTATTTCATAAACTACTTTAGTCTCCTAAGACCATTCTACTGTTTAGACAGAAGTTCTTGGGAGGAACAGAAGTTTTTGTGTGGTGTGGGGGGCATTTATATGGTCACTTTTACATGACGAAACACATCTGGGTTACCTTTTCTGATTCAACGGCCCTGTAAGTAGAGCAGGGCTTATTGGCCAGCTCCCAGTTTAGACATGAGTTGCTGGGACTCAGAGGAACAAAGCAACTTACTCCGAGTTACACAGCTAGCACATGGCACGCCAGAGCTTCTGACTCTGTGCTCTTATCCTATCACTGAACTGTTCTCGGTGCCTCTATTTCTAGTCCTCACTTCCCACTTGTAAGGATGCCAGGAGGTGCCCAGCCCTGCGTGGTCCTTCAGACTATGTCAAAGTGCGAGAGCCAGCTCAGCCAAGAAAACAATGGTTTGGGTTCACTATTCCCATTAGTATTTTTGAGCTAGGTGCTACATGAGGAGAAACACTAGATTATCGTATGTACAAGGAAACAGACATGGGCCCATGGAGGAGGGACAATTCAGCAATTATGGAAGTCAATGTCATGAGTGTTTAAAAGAGGGAAAGTGCCAAAACCGGTTTGGCTCAGTGGATAGAGCGTAGGTCTGCGGACTGAAAGGTCCCAGGTTCGATTCCGGTCAAGGGCATGTACATTGGTTGCTGGCACATCCCCGGTGGGGGGTGTGCAGGAGGCAGCTGGTCGATGTTTCTCTCTCATCGATGTTTCTAGCTTTCTATCCCTCTCCCTTCCTTTCTGTAAAAAAATCAATAAAATATATTTATAAATAAATAAATAAATAAATAAATAAATAAATAAATAAATAAATGAGGGAAAGTGTGTTGGGAAAAGGACACCACCCTCAAGTCCACTACCAAGATTGCCGCGGACATCCACTAGTGTACAGGTGTCTGAAGCCACCTGAACTTCGCACCAGGTTCACTTCTACCCTCTGGCAGTTGCCCCCAGAAGGATTAAAGTTTCCATTAGATTGACAATCTGCAGGTGTTGGTAAGTAACTCTGCCACTGAGAGATTCCTCTAATCCTCCAACCCTTATTTCTTTACAAATGAGCATTTTAGCATAAGAAGAAAGCTTAAGGGCTGGGGAAGAGGCGAGAATAAGCTGGCAAAGACCCTCTCCAGCCCCTTCTGGGCAGCAATAACAGCAGTGAGAAGACAAGCTGGCTGGAGCCCCAAGGAGCACCAAAGCATGACTGGCCTCCCTCACATCTGGCTAAGCACTGTGGACCCCTCCCTGGGCTGCCTCATAATTACAATATTGCACCGAGAGAGGGGCTGTCTGAGCATACACAGCCAGCTGATCAGCAATCAGGGAGGAAATGGAAGGAACCTGAACGGGAGCAGAGGCAAAGGGGGGAACCAGAGGCAGCTGGACAGATCCAACCGCGGAAGGGGGCTGGAGAAGGAAGGCACTGCCATGAGCAGACGGTGTCTTTACTCGATCATTCCCGGGCTCCTCGGTGGATTCCCAGACTTTTCCTCTCAGATTGTCTCGTTGCAACTCCCCTTCCCCCGAGGCCATACTCCTCTCTGGAAGCTTGTCTTTGAAACTCTCACCCTACCCAAGGTGAGTAATTAATAAACATTAAGGAGCATAAGAATCCCCTGCTTACCAGACCTCCAGTTTTCCAGGCCACTTTCCCTGAGATCTGGTGTGGGCCCTGAGAATCTGAATTATAAATAGCATTCTCCACCGAACCCTCCTCCACCACTACTACAAGTGATCAGGAAGCAGATGGTCCTTAGATCACATTCTAAGAATCCCAGCCTTGGGGGATTACTCCTGCTTCTGAAATCCTAAAACCCTGATTGTCTATTGTTTTGTTTAAAAAAAATATATTATCATTTCTTTTTCATATATATATATATATATATATATATATATATATATATATATATCTTAACTACTCACCTTAACCATAAGGCCCTCAAGAAGAGGAAGTCTCATCTCCTACTTCTCTGATGCCCCTGCAACAGTACTGAGCACGGCTCTGTACACACAGGAGCTCAGGAAATGCTGTGGATGTAGAGAGATGATGACGATAAAGAGGCCAGGGGAAGGAAAACCACAAAAGGAATGGCAGAGGATGGAGGCAGTGGCTGGAAGGAACTGTCTTCAGTGTGCCTCCGTCTCCCGGGCTGGAACAACAGTGTGAGTCTCTTTTTTCCCTTCTTCAATCGCCTTGGCACTGCGCTCTCACCCTCCCTCATGAAAGCCAAGCCTGAGCAATGCACCTCCCCTTGGAAACTTTGCCAAGAAATCGTGCCAAGAATCCCTGGTGCTACGTGGCTTAGTTTAACGGCTAGGAGAGGACTCGAGGTCCTGAGACCTATCAGGTCTCTGTGCGAGGCAAAGTATAGAGCTGAGCATGAACTTGAGTAAAGAGACGAGGGCCCTTGATCTACCTCAGTAAACATCCACAGGGTGATGACTTTCTCTAGGCCAACAGACATTTCCTGTGTGTCTTCTCCACACCAAGCATGGTTCTGGGTGCTCATAAGATATCCTATGTCGTCATAAACTATTTCATAGTGATTTATCTTTAGAAAGTTACTTTATTTTTTTTTTTAATTTATCTTTATTGTTGAAAGTATTACAGCGGTCCCCTTTTTCCTCCATTGACCCCTGCCCCCAGTTATGCATATATGCATGTACATTCTTTGGTTAATCTTTTCTCATCCTCCTCTAAGATTTGTCAGTCTGTTCTATGAAAAAATATATGCACCCCTATGTTCATAGCAGTGCTATTTACAATAGCTATGATCTGGAAATAGCCCAAGCGCCCATCAGTAGCTGAGTGGGTAAAAGTGCTGTGGTACATTTATATCATGGAATACTGTAAAAAGAAGGATCTTGTGCTCTTTAAGACAGCCTGGAGGGACCTGGAGAGTAGGATGCTAAGTGAAGTAAGCCTGTCAGAGAAAGACAAGTATCACATGATCTCACTCAGATGTGGAATCTAATGAATAAACCGATGAACAAAATAGGTCCATGGAATAGGAAGTTCCTTTCCAGGGCCCTCGGCGGTCCTGGATCTGTCTCCTGCTTCAACAGTGTTTGGATGGAACAGACCCAGGCTCCTTCTTTCAGCCTCCAACCACCCTCCACCGACTACCTTTCGAACCACCTCTGCGACCAACCAACCGTTTTTTTCTACCTGAACTCCCTATTGCCCAACAACCACGAGCTCACAAATTGATCGGGACAAGTCCACCCAGGGGAAGGCTGCGGTCAACCGCCCGGCCAACCTGCGTCTGCTGGCCTCCCACACCTACCTGACCCCGGGCTTCTGTTTCAGCTGCGACAATGTGGCTCTGGAGGGCACGGGCCACTTCTTCAGGGAGGTGGTGGAGAAGAAGCGAGGGGGCTTCGAGTGTCTCTTAAAGATGCAAAACCAGCGCGGTGGCAGCATTCTCTTCCAGGACATGCTGAAGCCTTCCCAGGATGAATGGGGCAAAAGTCAGGATGCCATGGAAGCTGCCCTGGTCTTGGGAGAAGAACCTGAACCAGGCCCTTTTGGAGCTACATGTCCTGGGTTCTACCTGCACAGACCCTCAGCTCCAGGGAGAGGAGGTGAAACTCATCAAGAAGATGGACGACACCTGACTCACTTCCGCAGGCTGGCCGCCCCCCAGGCTGGGCTGGACCCTCAAGCCCGACCAGGAGCCTTTGGAGCTCAGAGGCCTGTGAGGGGCCCCGCTGCATTCCCCTGGTGTCTGGGTTTTGCCTGAGCTCCCCCACCACCCCCACCCCCCAAAACTACTAGTCATTCTTTTAATGAAGCCCTCTCCCATGCATTGAACCAAATGGAAACAATAAAGCTTTTTGCAGCAAAAATAAAGAAAGTTACTTTAAAAGTAAGACCCTATATGATACTGGGCCTCTAAACACATAAGCATCAAATGGACTTTCTCAAGAATGCCTGGATATAGGATGAAGTACTATAGAGATCTGAGGTCAGGCCTCAGGTCTTGGAGAGAAATTCTATTCTTTATCGTGTGAGCAATTCTTGGAAGCTCTGCAGTTCTTTCTTTCATTCTTAGATGCCATACTTTCCAGAAAAGCAAACGGCCACACCTGGCCCTCTTTGAGTAAGCAACTCCTTCTTGATATTCAGATATCAACTCAAAGCTATCCCTGACTCCTAGACAAGGTGCTCCTGCTCTTAATCAGGGCATTTTATACTTCCCCTATTATAGCACCTTTCACAATATCCAGCAGTTGCTTACTAAATATTAAACTCCAGTAAGGCAGGGGACTATAATCTGTCTTGCTTATTGTCATATCACCAGCACCTAACATGATGTCTAAAACAATGCAGGTAGTCAGTAAACACTGAATAAATGGCTAAATGTATTTTTTAAAATATATTTTATTGATTTTTTTACAGAAAGGAAGGGAGAGGGAGTTAGAAACATTGAGAGAGAAACATCAATCAGCTGCCTCCTGCACACTCCCTATTGGGGATGTGCCCACAAACAAGGTACATGCCCTTGACCGGAATCGAACCTGGGACCCTTCAGTCTTCAGGCCAACACTCTATCCACTGAGCCAAACCAGTTTTGGCATGGCTAAATGTATTAAATACTGCATCATACTCTTTACCAAGAGAGTATGGAAACTTAATCACGCCTCATGTACTCTGCCACAATTTTATCCACAATGTCACCAATAAACACCGAAGATATGTTTTCTGCAATACCAGTATTATATAGAGTAGAACTGAGGCTCACAGGGCCACCCCAATACAGACTCCAGGGGGGCACTTCCTATGATCAAAGATGGACGCAATGCTCCAAAGTCAATATAATGTCAATAAGAGCCTGAGAGCTAGACCAGCCATAGGGCACTATGCCAGCTCTGTCACAGACTCGATGGTAAGATCTCTTACAAGTCACTCAACTTCTCCTCGACTCATGAGGAGGCATTAGGTGCTTCCGCAGCAGGTCCTCTCCTTCAGTAAAGAACCAGTGACAAAAAGCTGCAGACATCATGACGGGAGGCTGGGAGAAGTGGGCAGCATGTGCAGGGAGATAGCGCTGAGGTTAGGAAAGGGTTAAGCCCACCCGTCTGTCTGGGCTCTCCTACCATAAATCAGCCTTGACTGCTGCTCAGTCTGAATGAAGCCCCACCAGGTTGGCCTGTCAGGAAGGAAGCCCATGCGTCCAGACTTTTGTTGTTCTAAGGATTTTTTTAAAAAAATTTTTACTGCTCAGGAAGGAAGCCGAAGCCTAGGCCCTAACTGCAGTCCTGCTGATTACTTACCCTAGCCGGTGCTGCGGCCTTACCTCTATCTTTCAGACCCAGCTCGCTCCTTTTCTAGAATTCTTTCATAACTGCGATTTTGGCATTGGGGCCTACCTCCTAGGCTTTCTCTCTTCTTTAAAAATGCCTCCCACACACCTTGGTGTCTCTATGTGGAAAAGGACTGGGGGTAGGGAGAGAGGAAAAAACGGGTGCTCTGTGATCTAGAGACACTTTGTCCCCAGCACCGACCTGAACCTCTTAAAGGAATGGATAGGGATTGAGGTATCGAACAACTGGCTTCCAATGGCTATTTCAGCTACACAAACATGTGAACAGAAGACTTTTCGAACATGACCTATTATATCTAAATAACAGACTCAAATCTAAGGTCCTCGGGCAGAGGGGCAGTCTTTCTCACTCCTATCCTCTCAAACGGACATGCAGAGTCGTTTTTTAGTATGCCTGAGCCCCCTAGGGCCCTCTCTCTACAAAGAGAAAAAACACTGAGTTTATTTGTGCGCTCAGGGTAATAATGGACAGCCCTCTTTTACTCCTAAGAGAATGCACACAGACACTATGGAAGAGGCCATCCCCGCCCAACTTTGCCCTCCCCTTCCCCTGCTAATCCCCCCCACCCCCTCCAGCCCAGCTCAGTCCTGCTGCTGTATTTCTCTCCTGACCTACAAGGCCCCTTCAAGCCCCATCCTAAGCCTCCCCCAAGCAGAGACAATCCATCATGCTGTGGGACTGTGACACACACAGATGGGGGAAGGTTCACAGATTTCTCTCACACAGGCAAGGAGGGTAAAAGTGCCTGTATAGCTTAAAATCTAAGGACATACTTGAAACTCTGCGGCTTTGAATTCTAACACCAGTCAAATACCGTTATAGCAAATCTGATTATATGTCGTCCAAATCTCTATCACACACAAATTCTAATGGCCCATGTATTTCAAGTAATATCTGATAATACAAAATTCATAATAAGGAAATATGATGAGATTCAGATTTTCTAACCTGAGTCACTGTCTAGATATCTAACCTTAGTCACTGCCTAGATATCTAACCTTAGTCAAGTCCTTTTAAATAAATAAATCCCTATTAGTCCTTCTTTCTAAATAAAATGAAGAAGGAAGCATGTCAGAAGGACACCAGGGCTAATCCTGGTGGATGGATAACAATGAAGGGAGGAAAAGCAGCTGGTTGTCACAGAAAAGGGTTCTGAGTCTTTCTCCCTCCTGCTTTGCTATCAGGCACACGTGCGAATGGATCCTACATACATGCTAGGTGTTAATGACCCTGGGTTGGGCCATATCAGTGCTTTTGACAATGAAGATGATACCAGCTTATTGTCTTTGAAATAATAATAGTCATTATGTATTAGTATGTGTGAGTCACTGCTTTAAGCATTATCAGTGTACTTAATCTCAATCAGTCCTTCACAACAACCCTTTACGGTTGTATGATTCCCACTTTACAGGTGAGAATACTGAGGCCCAGAGAGGTTAGGTAATCTGCCCAGGGTCACAGAGAAAGTAAGCTAAAGGGTCAGAATTTCATTCCAGAGGCTGAACTCATCATTATGTTATATTGCCGCCCCACCTTTGATCTGAAACACCCTCAAGTTGTGGCTCAAAGGGGGCAAATACAGCATTTATTCTCTTTTAACAGGTATTTAGTATGCTGGATCACTCTGACTTGGTTTAAGTCAAACCCCCAAAAGGAAGGTCAAATGAGAGCCGTATAGGGTTAGCTGGCGCCTAAATGGGAATCCATACACCTGAAGATAAAGCAAAGGCCTCTCAGAGCTGGCCCTTTCCCCCTCCCTCCGTCTTCCTGACTGCCCGCGGTTCTAAGATAGATGCAAAGCCATACATCTCAGCCTGCAAATGAATTTCAGTGGAAAAAGACAAGCCCTGTCTGGTGAGTCACACCCAGGCTTTACTGGGCTTGATTTCTCATGAGACTGAGACAGGTTCCTTCTCCACACACACAGCTCTGGGCTTTCCTAAAGCTTATGTCTGCTAAACAGAATGGACTCCCCTAAAAACAGAACGTTCATTTCCTCCAGGTCATCTTCAGTCAGAACACATTCTACTGAGAACGGGGACCTTCAAATGTCCGAATGGCCCAATGGTTATATGTGTCTACAAAGCCCTCATGCCACTCGTATATTTCTAGCTTCAGCCAGGATGTAGGTGAGAACTCCCCCCCACATGCGCCCCCCGCCCCTCACCTAAAATACACACCAAAAGCAGATCTGTATTTGAGGGAATGTAATTGCTGTGGGAAAACATTTGGGAAGGGAAAATGCTCCAACTTTAGGTTTCTAGAGTGTTAGGAAAGAAAAGCAAGTTTTAGATTCTTTTTAAAGTTATGATTGTTTTAGTAGCCAATATAATTAACAAAATAAGTCTCTATTTGAGACAGAAAATTTCACTTATGTCTTAAAAAAATCTCTCTACCTACCTTTGTTATTATCAACCTCAAGACATAAATAAATTCCTCCTTTCTTTCCATAAACCTTTATGCCTTTGGGAGAGCAGTCTTATAGATGCTACCCGGTACAGTGCTGAAGAGTGACGAATTGATAAAAACTTAAAGTAAAAATTAGATTATAGTCATCACCACCAACTTATTCAATACTAAACTAACACTTACTGAAACCTTCAATGTGATTGGCATAAATGCAAAAAAAGTTGTAATACTAGAACTAAAGTGTGATTAAGATAATAGAAATATCTGATCTACTGGGTAAGGCTGGGAGGGAATAAATTACTGCTGTTTACTTAGCATCTACCACGTTTGCTGATTCATACCACAGCCCCATAGTCTCAATTCAGGCTCAATTCAGGATCTTTCCCTCAAAAAGGCATAAGAGAGAAAGTAAGTGAAAGTTCTTTTGTAGAAAATTCTCCCCTTTGCCCAAAGATAGAGGTATTCACAAATTCCCTCCCTGTGGCATACATGTTGAGCCTCTCTATTCAACCACAAATGTCACAATGTAAATGGTATTGAAGTTTTTTTCAAGGCAGTTTAGCTGATATATAGCAATAAGTTATACTTAAGTCTGTAGTTCATCTCTCTTTAAGAGGGTAAAACAGCACAGAGAAATGCTGTTAAACTGTTGGAAGAGCATATTAAAATCCAAAAAGCATTGTTATTTTGGTGTTAAAATCATGTGGATTTTACCAAAAAAAAAGTATCATCACTCTAAATCCCACACATTTGCAAAGCGTACATTCCAACAGATGTGGTTAATAATAGTTAAAATATAAAAATATGAAAAAAATTATTAAAATATAACTGTTAAATTTTATTATTGTAGCTCCAAATCCTGAGTATTTACAAAGAATACATTTCAAAGTGTGCTAATATGTATTAACCAGGTGGGAGTAGCTAATAAGCGTTAAAAGTAAGAAAAACCAGTATAAAACAATTCTATTTTTCAGTTTCCTTTTCCTTGCCTAATGAGGAAAGAGGGTGGGTGGGGAGGGAGAGCAACTTTTGTTATTTGGATACAATGTGTGTGTTTTTGTTTTCAAACAAAACAAAACAAAAAAAGGCACCAAATAATCAACCTGGGGCCGCTGACCGGACTGCAGCCCCGGAAAGCTCCCGGTGGGCAGAGTCCCAGAGATCGCCCAGCCTGGACGGGCCCCGCGGTGCCGGCTGCGGGCCTCTCTCTGACGGCCACGGGCGATCGGCCTCGCCTCGCCCCGAGCACCGGCCATCCTCCCGATTCGCGACGCCCGGGACCTGGGAGACGTCCCCGGAACGTTGCACGGATTTGAACTGCAAGACGGGAAAGCTTTTCCAATCTGCAGCGCCCGCCGAGGGAACAGCTCGCTCCAGATGCGCGAGTGCACGTCCATCCTCCCTCCCCAGCGCGCCCCGGGCCCTGCCCAATGCCTCCTCCCACTCCTGCACCCCGTCTCCCCCCACGGCCCCTCCCCGCACAGCGGCCACCCCTGGCCCCCTTCCTCCTCCCCCCGCCCACCTGCACCTCCCGCCGGGGCCTCGTCACCCCGGCATCCGCGTGGGCGTGCCCCCTCCAGGGTCACCCTCCTCCCGTCCCCACTGTCTTTGTGGCTCAGCGTCCAGGAAACCGACCGGGAGCTCGGTTCCGAGTGCCACGGGGGCCGAGGGACGTGGCGGGCGGGGCGGGCCCGGGGTGGGGGACGAGGCCCGCCCTGGGGCCGGGACCGCGGGGGCGGCCGCAAGGGGTGCGGGGCCCGCCCGGGGCAGCGCGGGGACCTCTCCCGCACGCAGCCTCCCAGACCGGCCGCGGGACGGCAAAGTCACCAGCGTGTCTGGAACCACTCGCAAGCCACCTCCACGGCGGAGGCTGGGGGGTCCTTTTCCAGGGAGCCGAGGGGGCCCCCTCGATGGTCCTCACTCCCCCGGCCCTGCGTCCTGTCTCTCCGTGCCAGGCCCCCCTCCCCCGGACGATCAATGACCAGCCCCCCTGTGGCCGGGGGCGCGAGGGGCTGGCGGGCGGCCGCCCGCGAGGAAAAGGCAGCCCGATCGCTTCTGCATGACAATTGACGGGAGGGAGGGAGGGCGGGCGCGGGCGAGGAGGGAGGACGGCTGCGGTGTCCGTTTTCTCACCATGGTGATTAGGCATTCTGGCCGTGCGAGGAGGCAGCCGCCGACCGGAGCGGCGCGGCGTGCAGCGAGGACCGGGGGAGCGAGAGCCGGGGCGGGAGCGAGCCCAGCCGCGGGCGGGCGGGCGGGCGGGCGGGCAGAGCGCCGAGCCAAGCCAGGCCAGCTGCTCTGCAGCCATCAGGGACCGCTCCCGTCCAGCCCGGCCCCACTTTAGCTGTGCAAACATTTCTTTATCCCGACAAGACAATTAAACCCAGCAGCATGAAAAGGAGTCTCCACGACTGTGTTGGAAGTGAACAACCAACCACACACATCACAGGAGTTCTTAAAGGGACTCCGGGAGAACCCGGGGAGCAGCTGAGCAGCAAATCAGGCTGGCTAGGTCTGCGCAGCCAGCGGAGGGGGGACCATCTGACCCATCTCGGTCTGGTGATTTGCTGACCCTTTCACAGTGGTCATCTGCTCCAGCTACAATCCAGGAGGTCAGCCTGGTGACCCGAGAACTGCCCCCAAACATTCTTTCCGGCAAGAAGAATTCTCCTAAAAGCCCAAATTAGGGTCCCTGTCCAACCCCGTCCCAGGCCCTTGGGAAGTATCCCCCCTAACAACGCCCCCTAGGATGGAGCTGACCCTCCTCAGTCTGGGCTGCTTGGGGCCTGTGTACCCTCAGCTATTTGAGTCTGAGAACACAGGGTCTTAAATGGCACATGCCTTTATAAGGCACATTTCAAAGTACAAAATACCATTTTCTACTCAGGCCTTTTAGTATCAGAGAACAAAAGTAGGACCTTCTGCAGTTGCTGTGAGCTACCAGTTTCCTACCTACCTTGCGAATCTGCCTAACAGTAGGAGAGGCCAAGGTAGGAGGGTCACGTGCTGTCAGTGCCCATCCCTGAGGTGAGCCAGAAGGTGGGGCCAGTCCTCGCTCCACACGGACAGTTCTGGTCCCTCTCAATCCTCAAAAGCATGCACACAAGCCAAGCTGAGAGGGTTGACTGTCAGGCTGGCCCAAGACTGTGTCACTCAGACAGAAATCCAGGCACAGGGGTGGTCCAAAGGAAATAAGGAAATGAACGTGATAAGAGCCAGGGTACTAAGGGGGGGTAATAAATACAAAGATTCTAGCACAAGGCAGCAGACAATGCGTATCTTCCCTTTGTTGTAAAGTTTCCTTAATGAGGAAATGTTTATTTTAAAAGCCCTGGGAAACATATCTGTAGACACTTCATATGTAAGACACACGTGGGCTATTTGTAATTGGTCCATAAATTTTAGCATCATTTCCCTGGACAAGGAGCCCTGGGAGACTGGTTCAGGGAGTGACAATAAACAGGAGTTACCTCAGTCCCCTTCCCGGGGAATTACGCTTCCTCCACGAACTGAACCGGCTTCTCGCAAAATACTTCTCCCTTTTTCCAGGGCAAATAAGTCAGTCCTGTAGAGTAAAGGCTTCTTTTTTTCCATAGAGCCCAACACCTACCTTGGGAAGCACCTGTGATGCCAAGTAAGATGAACAGGCAAGCAAACAGGAATCATGTACTAGGAGACACAATACTTTACCCAAATAGCTACATTTTTTTTTCCTACAAAAAAAATGGATATTTAATCACAAAAGAAATCCTGCCTACCAGCGCTCAGATGGAAGGAAAGAACGTGTGTACATTACACCATGTCTGCAGGCCCCTCTCTCAAATGCTCTCACATGTGGACATATCTGCATATGGACATAGTGTGTGAATAGGGGGCGGCTGCAACAGTAAAAACTGTCAGTGTTTCCATTGTAAAACTGATTTTTCATTGACCAAAACTCAGTCATAAAACTTCTCTATGTAAGGGACACACACAACCCGGTAACACCACTACCACCACCACCACCACCACCACCACCCCTGCTAAATGCTTATTTAGGAGTTTTACTTGAATTTAATAAAACATTTTTTACACTTCATGAAAAAAAATTGTTTAGATGAAGAGAACTGAAAAATGAATCAACCATATCAGAAATCAACTCTAAATTTTAAGAATAAAAACTAAAATATATACAGTTTCTATTTTATTATATTGGCAGTCTGGGCAAAAGGCGCTTACCCTATTACTTTACTCTTTTGAACACTTTCTATTCTCTCTCCTCCTGCCTTCCCCTCCCCCTCCCTGCCCCATCTGCCCCTCCAGCTCTCCCTTTGGAAGCAGTCTTGTATACTGTCACTCGATTATCTGAGAAATATTACTTATTTCAAAAATGGTTCTGTAGGGAGGGCCTGAAAGGCATCTAGTGGGAATAATCAGGCCTTCTAACGGCCCTTAAGTATGTATTTACATAAAACAGGCCATAAATATTCTGACACACATCAACATATGACAAGAGCCAAGGAAGCTGCTACAGACTTTGTCACGGGGCCTCTTCAACCCTTCCAGGCAGAAAACTGTGTCTCCTGCCTTCCAAACACTCAGAATCAAAAGCACAGATGCTGCGCAGTCCCACCCTGTGACTGCTGCCACCCTGCCCAAGGAAAGGAAAGAGAGGAGCGCAGATCCAGGGTTATCGCTGGCAGTCTCCTCTTCTCTTGGCACCTTTCTTTTTTGCGAAGGATCAGTCCCAAAGGCAACTCCAGATACTCATGTGGGTATACAAACGTCCCACACTCACACGACACCCATAGGCTGAATATTTGTGTAGGAGGGGGGAAAAAAAGAGAACACAAACTACTCTCTGAAAGAGGGATATTTTAAACAAATAGAGGGAGAATGGGCTCCAATTTATGTAATGGTACAATTTGCAATAAAGAAGTTTCTCCAACCTTCTGATCAGAATCTCATTAATTCCAAGGTCAGAATTCCATTTCACTTTGGGAGACAGACTCATTTAATTTTTCTCCACCCAGGCGTATTCCTGTGTGAGGGATCCATCTCCATGGGGGATGGCACCAGCGCACAATGCAGGCCGGGCAAACAGAAGAGTTATGGCTTTGACACTCGGAGGGGAATGGATATCCACACCTATGAGTTCTGACTGGACTAACAAGCTTCCTCCTGGCTCTGGGGGTCTGATACAGGTTTGGGCTGAAAAGATGGATGGAGACAAGCTGGATATGTTAGCAGAGAAGAAAGGAATCTCCATCTGCAGATGTTACTTTGTGGCACACTATTTTTGAAGAGGGTTTTGTTTTCGACTTGTATTTGCAGGAAAAAAAAAAAAGGGGGGGGGGGGGGGCAGAATTTGTCACACCCTCATCCAGGGCAGTTTTAGCCAGAGGTCAGATGACAGCTAGCCTTGGACACTTGCACATTGACAAATGAAAACTAAACTGAAATGAAATGAAACAGACCAGCACAAAGCCAGCCTATGTTCAGCAGGTACATCCAAAAAGCAGGATCATAACACACGCATCGGCCGCACGGAAAGGCAAAAGGTGGAAGAGGAACTAAAAGCACGGGCAGCGGAGCTGTCACACAGCAGCCTTCTCCCGTTAATGGGGAGGTCTCGGGCTTACAGAGGCTGACATAAAAGACACCCTTGCAAGATATTTCTAAACCAAAGAGCGATGGATTTACAAGGCAGGTTGATTTTTATGATGACTTTTATTGAAAAGGTACGCCGGGTTTAGGCAGATGCCTTTTAGCGCAGGAAAGTTAACACAGTGCCTAATTCAAGGAGACAGCCTGAGGAAGCAGTGCCGACAGGGGAGAGAACTGCAATGTCTCTATTACTCTCCTCGGCATCATAAAGAGAGGAGGGAGAAAAATGGTATTCGTGTTGGTAGTTACAGAGAGGACGGGAGCACAAGAAACAGAGAAGCGGGGGAAAGCAAACCTCAGATGTAGTTTTCTTAAGAAAACAAAATGAAGCAAAGCTTAGAACAAAGGCTTGGGTGGGAAAACACCCTCAGTTCATAAATTTTCACCAGACTTGAAGAGAACTGCTCTGTCTACCTACAGCCCCAAAGCTCTAAAACACAATTATTTCCTGATTATATTCTATTATATTCGATGAGAAGATTGCAGGGTTCAGCGGTCGGAGTCTACAAGTTCCAAATCAAGGTGGAGTTCCAACTATTAGTGAGGGTAGCCAGAGCCCCAAAAGGCACTTGGAGAACATGAGAAAGCTTGAGCAGAAATTAATAATAATTGTGAACATCAAATATGGAGCAGTCACATGGGTCAACCACGTCTAGTCCTAAAAGTGGGCCCCATAATAAGCATCCAGCAAACCTGTTAAATCCCAAGAGAAGTCAGCTTTCTAGCCTTGCGATTGCAAGGAAAACGCAGCTGTTTTATGGTGATTGACGACGCCTCTGTCCTGCTCTGAAAAAAATAGCCCGGTGTGGACAAGGGCTGAGAGTAGTGACAATAAAATCACATGGAGTCCACTGCATGTGATACAATGGAGAAGCTAAAATATAATACTGAGATCAGAGAAGCAAAATGAGGACAGCAAAGAGAAGAGGGATGGATGAGTTTCTTCAGCCCCCTCTCAAACTCCCCCCCCCCCCACTAATTCCCTTGGAACCTACACTTTCCAATGAAATAACATTCACTCTGGTACCCTACATGGCACCCCCACCCCCCTTCACTCCAGGTCCCCAGGGAACAAGCTAATCACGCCCTGGAGAGAAAGGTATTGCGGAGGTCAACTTGCCTGTGGCTACCTTCAGGCAAACATTTCCTCCAGAACTCTCAATGCTTACTGACAGAGACAAGCAAAGGTTAGTACTCCACAGCCGCGGAATGGGAAGGAGCTGGGCCTTCCCATGAGTAGGAACAGGAAGAAGGCCACGACCTGTTGAACGCTACTGTAAGGCAGGGCTCTCCGAGGGTAGGGAAGGCTCGCACAAAGTACTTACATCTGTCATTCCGGTCCTCTGGGCTAGATGAGGCCTCTCGGTCCGAGATGAGGCCGGAGACAGCAAAGATCTTCTTCCCAGTGTCATCGACCTTGAGGGAACCAGGGGAACTAGATGGCAGCTGGGTCCCAAAGTCATATTCCTTGCCATCTGCATCTGAGAAGCGCAAGTGGGGAGACTCTGTGTCATGGCAGTTCTTCAGTCTCTTGGCTGGCGTGAAGGCTGACTGGTAGCTCTCCCTGTCCTCAGTGGAAGCAAAGGGGCGGAAGGCCCCCACACCGCTGTGGTTCAGCATGCTGATTGGAGTGCAATCTAGATTTGGGGGAGCGAACTGGGGGTGGAGGTGTAGTAGAGAAGGGGGGAAATCTCGGTTGGCAAAAGTGCCAGGCACCCCACCCTGCCGATGGTACATCGAGGCGAAGGTGTAGGAACCGTTGGTGAATGGAATATGCACGTCCTTGTCTACCGAGACCGGGACCCCGAAGGGCCGTGGCTGCTGACAAGGGATGGAGGCATCGCGGCTGGCCTCGGCCGTGGACGCCAGGACCATCAGCGCCGGCGAGGCCAGCGGGTTGGGGAGGTAGGATGAGTTCTCCATCTTGAAGGCTGCCCGGTGTAAGTCCATCGGAGTTCCTTTCTGGGGCCCGCGTCACACGAGAAGCAGCCGGGAGGGAGGCCGAGGGCACCTTGGATCAGGGCAGGGAACGTTACTGGGGAATCATCCCCTTCTAAGACCTGCAGAAACAGCAAAGAGGAAAAAAAAGAGGGGGGAGAGAGGTTAGGGGGGAGGAAAACAGAGGAAACCCTAAGTGATTGCAACACCATCCCTCTGGCTTATAGATGCTCGGGCAAGAGACACCACGGGCTTTAGGAGCCGGTGGGCAGCAGCGTCAGACCATTTCCATTCAGGAAAATCAATAGACAACTTACTGTGATGTACGCGTAGCTGACTTTGGTCCCTACACGTTCCGGGTGAAATGCGCCTGAGCCCAGCAAAGGAAAAAAAAATCATAAAACCTCCACGTACGCTATTCCCTGAGCAAATGAGCTCTGGAAGACCAAGTCACCCAGTAGATTAGGTGGGGTCTATATTTTAAAGGGCTTCCACCTGCATACCCCGCTCATGGCAGGCCTGATGCTCAAACAGAGGCCAGGATCCACCTCTATGGCCCTCCCCGCCCCCCATGTATGAGTCCTCTCTTCATCTCCCCTAACAACGCCCTGATCATGAAAAACCCCTAAATCAAGCACATCCAGGCCATGAACATCTGTACATGTTCGGTGGTACAAATTGTACGTGTGGATAAATCACACGCGCTGGCACATGCATAAACACGTATCTTCATGTATCATCTAAGACTGTTTCTAGAAAGAAGTGCTGTGTGAACCAATAACAGCAACATTATTGTTGCTGCATGCCCCTCTCTCATCACACAGGCTTTCTCTCTTCTGAGAAGGAACAAGACCTTCATCAATAAAATGCCTGGCGTCTCTGACAATATTTAAAAACGTAATGGGTGCCTTTGGCATATGTTCTCTAGCAGCGTCTGTCTTCCAGGGGCAGCAAAGAACGGATCGGTAATTTTAGTTACTAATGCACTCACTCTTAAGTAGGTCTGTAAACTGCTTTGGATTCGCCATTAACATTTAAAGGAAAATGTTAACCAAATTTCCGACTTATTTTGCCCGGCTAGTTGGCCTGCTCAGAGTTGATGTCCAATGAAGGCCTCTGGGACAAATTGGAGTTCGAGGCGACTTCTTTCAATTTCTCTTTTAAATTTAGGTCGTGCATTTTCACAGCCACTGATTCCATTTCAAAATTTATCTTTAGTGGGAAGTGGGAGAAGGATTATATATCAAAAGTCTGGGTGACACAGATGAAATAGTAGGACTTATTCAAATATATACACGAAATAGAAACTGAAGTAAAACTCAAAGTGCAACCAAAATAATCATCTGCTACAAGTTATAATCTTTCAGTTGAGTCATGCCTCAAATAAAATTTACCCCCTCCTTAAAAAAAAAACAAAACAAAAAAAAACTACCTAGATAATGGAGTATCTATCGTTGGTCCTCCCTCAAATAGAAAAACCTCAGTTAAACTGTAGATGAATCCTCCTGGCTTAATGCAGTGCAAAGAGAGTATTTCCTTCTCCCATCCTGTAGTAGACATGTCAATGGCTGTTATTAATTGGGAAGATGAGTGCACACCATCAGACTGCTTCCTCATTTGGCATCTTTCCTTATAGACATCATTGCTAAATTACCAGATTATGTATCTCACATTAACGGATTTTTCTCTCTTCCAAATTTTAAATAACTTTCCTGTCAAGTTATAGCAGTGCAGGGAATGGTCTGCCAAGGACAGCCAGTTAGCCTGACAAGTCTGGGAATCCTGCTCTTGGCTGTTCAAGGCCGACTAATAGCCATGCAACATGGATGCTCTGAAAGTGGGTCTAGGGCTGTTCCAAGGGTTCTAACCAGCTTTTCATAACAGATAGAACTACTTGTCCATCAACGAGCAATATGATATGAGTTAAGCTGGAGAAAAGGGCAAACTTAATACACTGGGGGTAAGCGGGTGAATGTTTCTCCCCCAAAATAGCCAATCACCCAGAGGATTTGCTTTCTATTTTTACTTCCTGGATCACCTCATTACGTTAAATGAGTTTCATAAATTAGTAATCTGGCGACAGCACCGGACACTCCAACAGAACACGGTGAATCACTCAAACCTGGTTATTCATTTAAAACTTCATTATGCTGAAAATAAATCAACGATATTTGTTCAGGCCACATCTCCCTTACGCCACTGCGTGGGTGCTGGTCTCTGTGGGGGGAGGGAGAGTGTTTTCCTTCTCCTTTTTCTTTCTTACCCCCTGCTCACATTAGCAACTTGTACAGAGGAGGCTTCAGCAGACCACAGTCATTATGAAAATCTATAGTTAATACACTCCCAATGTCAAAATGTCATGGGTTTAAACACAGAACCCAAAATAAGAAAACTAACTGACCCTCTTAATTAAAAAAATATGGATTGTAAGATAATCAGCTTGATGGAGCATTTGGGTGACTGTAAAGAACCGGGCAAAGGGAAAGTAAGTAACTGTTACTTTTCTGCCTCTATGCTGATTTTTTTTAATTTAGCACTTCGTGCAAATCCAGATTAAAATAACTCCAGCTATTGATCCGAGCAGTGGAATTGACATTAATTTTAGTTCACTTCTCACTCTGCAAAGGGATCAATAGGAAGTAATAACAGCTGACATCCCTGCTGAAAGGAGGAGAAAGAAGGGCTGAAGACAGAAATCGAAAAGCAACCAAATAAATCATCAGCTACTTTTCCACGGCATCAGACAAACTCCAAACAGATTGCAAAAAGTCTTTGTTGAATTAACTAAACAAGGAGGGGGGATCAATCCACGAAGCTAAATGAATTGTCTGGCAGGCAGCGAGGATGGACCGAGGGACCAACAAATATCGAGTTTTAAAAATTTCAAATCCTTGACGTGATGGGTTTGATTCCGGTCTGTGCGAGTGTGGGGAGTTCGTTTGTTTGTTAAATCACACACCCGACCCTGGTTTAACGTGATTACAAAACGCCAACTAACTGAATAATTAGTGAGGTCACTAATTGCGTGGTTCCACATGCCAGAACCAAGACAAACGAAACCGGGAAGCTGGCGTTCAGAACGTGAAAATGTCTGTGTCTGGGCTGATGCGCAGGGCTCCCCGCTCTCCTGAGCCAGCTAGTCATTTTTGCACAGAAAAACCGAAAGCCAGAGGCAACGTCTCAGAGTGGGCAGTTTCCCGTCCCAGCCTCTGACCATCCCTGTCCAGGACCTGGGCTTCTTGACCGGAGCTGGTTATGGGTGTAGAAGGAAGCTGCCGCTGCTGCTGTGCTGCTGGGAGGAAACCCACTTGCAAATGACTGCCACAAAGAAAGCTGCAAAGCCGCTCCGGGAGCCCGAGCTCTGAATGCCCACCAAACTACCATTCTGCTGGCAATTACAATGCACACACAACACTCCTCTGCTTACTACAACAGGTGACATTTCTGTGGTCTCTGAACCGGTTCCAAAAGCCAGGGAGGAAAATAATAGAACAAATTAAACGGTATTTTTTCCTTGGCATAAATAAACTTTTAAAAAATTAACAGGCAACTTAAAAAGCAAAGAACAATGGGAAATGGGGACAGGGGAGTGGGAAGAACTCAGAAAAGGATTTTTTTTTAAGTTCACAAACTGCTTCCCTTAGAAGAGAATTCCCACACACCAAATGCCCACGGGGTATCTGGAAACACACTCTAGCAGAAATTTTACCACTACATGCAAGGAAGCACAAGGCTAGCACGGTCGCAGAGCTGGGGCCAAAGCCTGCGAATCAGACGTGGCCAGGTGTGGGCCCCAGATTTGGACCCCGACCCAGATCTGACTTGGCTAACGGGTGCGACTCCGAGACAGCCCAGCCTGTCTGCCTGTCTAGAGCGCAGGGCTGCGGGCTCAGCGAGCTGTGCACAATTTAGCCAGTGAGAGTCTGAGCCGGGAAAAAGCAACTCATTTAGGAAAAAAACGGAGGAAGAAGAGGGGAAGGCGAAACCTGCATCAACTTCAGGCCAACGCAGAGCCGAGGCCGCCCCTCCTTGGCCAGACCTCTCCTACCGGCTCTCGGTTGCCTTTCTTTTGCACAAAGAATACTTTGGGTCCCAACCAGCTCCTCCCGAGAAACAATCTGCGGGTAACTTAGGGGATGAGGGCGCCGGCCGGCGAAGAACGGATAGGTGCGAGGGGCCCGGGTCCGCAGCCAGACAGGGCTCCGGGGCAGCGGCTCGTAGGATGAAGCTGCCTGCGATCCGAGTCCCAGCACCTTGTGCCCCGGACCAGCCCCTCCCCGCGGGTCACCGGGCCCCGTCGCGGCGCGACTCTGCTCCGCCGGGCAGCCGCGGGGCTCCCGGAATCGGGTCTCCGGAAAAGCGGGCCGGCGCGGGGCAGCCGGGCCCGGAATGCGGGAGGGAGGGCTCTGCCTCCCTCTAAACAGGTGTGATCCCCGCTCGCCCTGCGCCGGCCGCGGCCCCGTCGGTCACTGGAGGCGGCGCCGCCCTGCCCTCGGCCTTCCCCGCCTCGCCCCGGAGCGCAGC
The DNA here is from genome assembly GCF_014108245.1 of Pipistrellus kuhlii. NCBI lineage: Eukaryota > Metazoa > Chordata > Mammalia > Chiroptera > Vespertilionidae > Pipistrellus > Pipistrellus kuhlii. The sequence goes on along the minus strand of NW_023425515.1, from coordinate 169,117,999 downwards.
CGGCCAACTCGGCCACTTGTGCAGGGTTCCCGCGGGCCGGGAGGGAAGGGAAGGGAACGGAAGACGGCCGCTTCGCTTTTCCTCGACGCTCTTTCTCCCTTCCCCCCGCCTCGGCTCCTTTTCCATTCTCAGGAAGAACCCCCGAGGCCGGCGGAGGGAGGCCGGACACCTCGGGCCCGCCCGCTCCCTCCATTCCGACCTGCCGCTTCCTCCCCGCCCGTCCTGTTTTCCGTTATGTTCCCTCCTTACTCCTCTGCCCTCTCCAGCCAAGTCCGGGACCGAGGCGAGAGGCGAGGTGTGGCCGGTGGGCATCGAGGGCAGAGAGCGCCCGAGTGTCCCCTCTCCGCGGCTGCCGGGGCAGGGAGGCGCCCCGGGCCGGAGACCCGCCGCCAGCGCCCCCGCCCCAAGCCTCCTCCGGCTCGACGCGCGTCCGGCTCAGGGCCTGGGCCCTGGGGCTCCCCTGGAGCCGCGATCGGCGCGGCCGGGGCCCGAGAAAGCCCCGCGTTCTCCACGGGAAGCGGGGGCTCTTTCTCTGCCTCCCGGCAGCCCGAGGCCCCACAACTTCGGGGCTCCTGCGCGCCGGGGTCCACTCGGCCGGGGTCCACGCGGGCCTCGAGCTCAGGGAGCGGAGGGCAGAGCGGGCTTCCCCTCGGACGGCCCGCCGGCCTCCCGCCGTGGGCGGCCTCGCCCGGGGGGCCCCACGGAAGCTCTCCGCCCAAGTCGGTGTGCCCTGGAAGAAAAGGCTTTGCCTTACAATGCACAAAGGCGAGCCGCTCGGGCCGAGCCCTGAAAAGCCCGGGCTGAGGAGGGGGGCGGCCGGAGGCTGGGGAGCGCGGCGGCGGGGCGGCTGCGGGCGGAGAAGGTCGCTCGGCCGGCCGGGCTGACGGGCGAGCGGGGCGCGAGGGCTGCGGTGCCGCAGCAGCGACCAACGTGTTCGCTGAAAAGTTTTGTTCTCAAGTCGGAGGAAGAGAAATTGTGACTCAGTTGAAGGCAGGTAAATCTAGGCTAAAAAAAAATAAAACTACAAAAAAGAGCCACAGGCCGCTGTCTAGGTGAGGGTCCTCCCACCCCGCTCCGCAGAATGGCTAGTCCCGGCCCCGAAAATCCCGGGAGACCCGCTCCGGGCCGGGCTGCTCGCATGCCGGGCGGGTCCAGCCGGGCGGAGCGGGGAGCGTGCCGGTGGCATCGGAAGGGGCCACCTCGGTGCCAGCACCTGCCTCCTCCCAGCTCGCGGCGGCTCCCCATCCCTTCTCCTCCCTCCATGCCCCCGCTGGGAAAGTGAGCCCCGCACCCGAGGCCCGAGGCGCCCCGTTTCTCCTCGGGTACCCCACCGGGCCAGCAGTGCGTGGTGTGGGCGAGCGGTCGGGGTCCTTTCTCATCCGGATCGCCCCTTCCCCATCCCGCGGCTTCAGGCTCCCCACCGAGTACCACCCGGCCCCGGCCGCGCCGGAAACCGCCGCGGGGTAGCCCGGAGAGCCTGGGGAGACGGACCCAAACAAAGTGGGGATGGGGCTTATTAAAAGATGGAGAGAGGAAAAAAAAAAAAAAAGTCCTGCTCCCCTCCCTGTCCCCGCACCCTCCCTACTTGTCCGATTCCCGCGTCTGGTCCCTCCCCTCGCGCCCCCCAAATAAAACACATTAAGGAAAAACTCAAGACGGAAAGTTTGAGCGAGGCAGCGCACAGGGCGCGCAGGGCACGGATGCTGGGAGGCTCCGTGGCGGAGATCTAAGACGCACCCGTCCAGGTCCCAGCCCCTGCCCCTGTCCGGGGAGCCGCCCGAATCCCCAGCAAACGGACCCGGAAAGTTAGCCAGGTTCCTGAGCAGCCCGGCGGCCCTCGCGCCCACCCCTCTGGGGTGTGCACACACACCCACACACCCCTTTCTGTGTCTCCATACTTGCCGTGTAAATGCCTTGGGAGAATGGTCGCACTTTTCAGGACACGGAGGGAAGGAGGCGGCGAGGGTGGTGCATGAAAAGTCCCGGGTGCGCAGGGCCGGCGGCGGCGGCGGCGGCGGCGGCGGCGGCAGCGGCAGCAGCAGCAGGCGGCTGGCCCCGGGTCTGTGTGCGCGAGCTGCCTGGGATTGCATGTACAGATTAAGAGACTCGGTTGGTGTGAGAGAAGGAGCAGTGCTGCCTCTCAGCGCTGGCTCTAATCAGTGAATGAGCCTCCACTCTCCCAGGGACTCGGAGACACACACACACACTCACGGGCGCACGCACACATTCTCTCACACTCACACACATACAGGCACTCTGAGCACTGAATACATTAGGGCACTAAGGGACTCTGGGAAATGGAGTCCAGACCCAGGGCACTCCTGGAGAACAAACCTGCTGGCCCTCACCAGAGAGGTCCAAAGTCTTGGAGGGGAGAGATACTGTAAACTGAAGAGAGCTCTTGCTTTTGTTCAAAGTCCCTACTCTCCCCCGAGATCCCCACCCCAAATAAAGATCTACAGTAAATGAATGGTATTTTGACCTTCTTGCTTTCTTGATCCAAATGTGACCAAGAGTAGATGGGTTAATCTTTTAAGACTGACACCCACTGCAGCTAAATGACCCTCAAATCCTGGCTCCCTCATAAACTATGCCTCCCCCCCAGAAAAATCTTACTTCCTGATTGGCTCCTGAATGCTTCTCTGGGTCTTTGCCTATAGTAATAAGGTAACAAGTGAATATAAATACAACTAATACTTTTAGAAGGGATAGAGAGGACCTAGTTGAGCACTCAGGTTTGAGCATTAACATTTTTATTGGTGTTTATATTTATAGTTCGTTCTTCTCAAATCATTTTATGTCACCGTTTAATTCACCACATACAGAAGACAAATAGGGGAAATGGATGGAGACCTAACATCCCCCCAGTGCCTCGTAGGAGCTGGGTTTCAGGACTAAATGCCCTTGCATAATCTCATTTAATCTTCAGATTAATTCTGGAGATAATATTATCACTATTTTATATATAGAAGAGGAAACTGAGGCTGAAAGAGTTTTGTAATTTGCCCACGGGAACCTGATTAAAAAGTCTAGAATAGCAGGTAGTTCTAGCTCTGAAAGCAAAGCCCAACCAAAATCTAATCCTGGTTTTAAAAAATCATTCCTTTCTTCTGTGGTTCAGTTTCTGTAATTACAGATTTCTCATCTAGAAAAAAACACGGGTGGGGAGTGGGGAGGGTAGTATATACTGATAATCTACCCTGAAAAGAACCGCATGGGCTTGTAAATTGTCTGAAAACACAGAGCCCTAGAACTCTCATCTTTGCTATTATTTCATGGTCCTCTTTTCTTATGTTTAACATTAGGTAGCATCTAATTATTATGTATGCTTATGTTTACATGTGTTGTTTGTATTTTAAATTTTTAGTTACCAACTCTTATAAGTAAATGGTTAATTTGACCAACCTAGAGGTTTTTGTCATTTCTGTCTCTGTAATTCATTGGATCAGGGTTGTTTGTTCAGAAACCTCTAAGTCTTTAATCATGTTTAGTCACTCATTCATACAGTAGCTTTTCTTGGTTGAAGCACTACTCTTCTCACTAGATTATTCTTTCCTGCTGGACTGTAAACTTCATGAGGGCAAGAACCATGTTTGCTTTATTCATCATTATACCTCAACATCTAACAGTGTCGATCTTAGTTGTATAAATAAATGAGGATATAAAAGTAAAATGAACAAACCAACTGGCATGGCTCAGTGATTGAGCGTCAACCTGTAAACCAGAAGGTCACAGTTTAATTCTCTGTCAGGGCACATGCCTGGGCTTCAGGCTCTATCCCTAATGGGGGGCAAGCAGGAGGTGGCCAATCAATGATTCTCTCTCTTGATGCTTCTATCTCTCTCTCTCTCTCTCTCTGCCTCTCCCTTCCTCTCTGAAATAATTTTTAAAAGTATATTTTTAAAAAGTAAAATGAACAAATAAAATTTCTGCCCCAAAGAGCTCACCATCTAGTAGAAAAGACTAGAGTTAGAAAACAACGCGATGACTGCTATAATTTAGCGTGACCATGTTGTTCATTGGTCTGAGACAAGCTTGACAGTGAGAAGAAGCACTATTAATAATTACACTGGAGTGGCAGGTGTGAAGAAGGAACATCCTGGGCAAAGAAGGTTGACTAGTCACTCTAGCTACATAATGTGTTTCATTCATTCATTTAACAAGAATTTATTGACAACTCTCTTGTGTGGTGTGTGAGAGGAACTAATAAGCCACTTGATTTCCCTAGAAACGAAAGTATGAGGCACTGAGTAGCAAGACATAGTTAGAAGTGGGGCAAATCACAAAAGGCTCTATACTAAACTAAGGAAAGTGGACTTCAGCCTATAGATGATGAGAAATCCGTTGAGGGTTTCTCAGGGGTATGACTTGGTAGGATTTCTGTTTTAAAAATAGTACTAGTTACTGGGTAAGCAAGGTGGAGTTTAGGCAGGAGGCAGGGAGAATGGTTAAGAAGTCTAGTATATGTAATTCAGTTGAGATATAGTAGAGCCTAATCCAAGGTACTGGGGCAGTGGGCATGAAAAAGAGGGAACACATTATAGTGAGATCTAAAATGTGGAATCAACAGGAATTAGCTCCTTATTATGGCAGATGAAGGCAGAAGGGAGACTCTATGCAAATCCTAAATAGGATTTTATTATTTATAGGGACAGGATGCTGTCAGTTCTTTAATGTACATTCATAGTAAAAGGCTTCCTCAGACCAGCTTATAGAGTTCCCATAAATCCAGTGGACACCTCATAAGTAGACGATATAGTTAGAAGCCCTATGTCAATCATCAAGCCAAATATTTTTAACTGTTACTATATGCAACAGTCTGCATCATGATACAAGCACTTAGGAATTAGAAAAAATAACCACTGTCTATAAAAATAATCTAAATGAAAAATTAAGTGCAACCCCCCACAAAACCATAGCAAAAATTATATAATGTAAATTGAATATGTAATACCTCACTAATTCATAGGTCATGTGTCCAGCAACTATCTCAGCTATCCAAAACACAGTGAACCAGGAAATAAGCAAAAAGAGTCCCAGAATAGCCAAAATAAACATTACAAAGTCCATGAACTAAAGTTAACACATTTTACTCCTAAGAGAATTCTTCAAACCTTCACTCAGAGCCGATTTACTCTTTCTTAGGTACAATTCTAATAAGCTTGATTATTTGGCTTTCCCATTCACAGCTGATTAAGATTGTCAAATTAAAAGGGGGCAGCCATTAAAAAGAATGACATAGACTTGGATGTACTTACATGCAAGGATACCTATAGTATATTGTCGAGTGGGAAGAAAGCAAGTCATATAATAGTATGCATAGCATGATTTGATATTAGTATACCCACAAGTAGACACACACATTGACAGAAAATGACCTGAAGGAATATACACTAAACTGATAACAATGGCTATGCCTAAAGAGTGAGGGTGTGGATGTGGGTGAGTGTTGGGGTAGGAAGCCAGGAATGAAGGGAGGACTTTGATTTTTCACTTCAAATGCTTCTGTTTGTGTTTCAATGAACATATATTAGTTTTGTGATTTTTATATCCATTGAAAAGCATATAAAAGGAACAAAGGACAGTGTCTTAGAGCGAACACGTAGACAGCAAGAAGTGGTGATCAAAATACAATAAATGAGCACAAGAACTCAAAACCAGGTCATAGAGTTACTTTGTGTGGAGTTGAAAAGCCCGATTTCATCAGTGGTGACAGAGGGTGTCACAAATTTCTAACCTGATGCTTTCAGGAATAAGTTATCAAGTAACACATTATGTTTAGTATAGTTTATGTATGAGAGCAGGCAAGTGTGTATAAACATGAAAAAATAGATTCCCACCAAAAGCAGATTTTGATACTTTAGGGAAGTAAACTTCAGTTGTCTGGAAAATATGCTTTTGTGGAACACATCATTCTCTGAAGATGCGAAGTAAAGGAGATAGTCCTGCAGAGGAAGGAATGGCCCATAAATCCAACATTCAACAAACATCTATTGAGTGTCTATCAAGTGCTAGCCACTAAGGACACAGAGATGATTTTAAAAATAGTCCCTGCCCTAAAGAAGCTTCCAGTCCAGCAGCAGAGACAGGCACGGAAACAGCGAGCAGTGCTGCAGTGGAAATTCTGAGTAAATGGTGGTGGAAACACAAGATGGGGAGGTGCCCTCAAAGCTATTGGGAAAGGAGGCAGAAACACGAGTGGTGTTCACAAATTAACTGTTATTGGAAGACATTTAAACTGTGCAAAAATGACTATTATGGGCTGACACTTAGGTTGGGCTTTGAAGAGTTTACCTCGGTAGGAAGGTGGGAAGAGCAGTCCAGGATGAGGAAAAGCCACATGCTAAGGCACAGAGACAACAGCGTTCTTGGCACATTCAGATGGCACATTTCAAGCTTTTCCACAAGAAAGAGGTGGTGGCAGATGATGCTAAGGGTGAGCCTGAAATGACTCGCCACTAGCTTGGAATTTATCCACTTTTATCTTGGAAAAATCAATGGAAATTTTGCCTTCAACTCCATAAAAATCAATATATTATACTTCAATATAAAATGATCTTTTGAATTATTTTTCATCTGGTAAAACTGGTGCTCCAGAAAGAAGTGTCACATTTATCCAGTACTTTCTCATATCCCATGTATAAAGTTAAAAAAAAAAATCCAGGGGTTCTTGTTTCTAATTTGAAAAACAAAGGTATAGGAGATACAAGGGTGCACTGGAAAAGCAGACCAAGGGGCTGTGAAGGGTGTTGTTTGTTACAGTAAAAAAATTAGAAATTCCATTGTCTAGCTAACTCCTATTCATACTATAAGATGCTTCCAGAAAGCTGTGCTGCCCACCTGTCTCCTCATCTCCTCTTCTCCTCAACTCTTCTTATCGTAGCATCCTATGCATTTATTATCCACATTATGATAGATTTACTGCATTAAGCTTTCTGGCTCTTCCAATAGACTTTGACCTAGCACAAAAGACACTGGTATCTGTTGGACTTAATTGATTTAAACTTAAGGATAAGACTCAAGAAGGATTACCAGACTTCCCAAGACAGGACAAGGTACTCCTGTGTATACTCCTACAGAATCATGAGCTTACCTGTCAAAGCTAGTATTAAACTACACTGAAACAGTCTGCTTACTTGTCTGTCTGTGGGTCTTCGGGGTGTAGACTTTAGGTTTCTTTTTTTCTAATTAGCAATCATTGCGCTTTGGATGAACCTCGTTGGCTAGGATACTGCCACTGCGCAAAGCTGGATTCTAGGTTTCTTGACGGAGGATCTGTTTCCTCAGCGTTGCATCCCAAACACTTAACACTAGCCTGAAACACTTCAGTAGGTGATGGATGAGTTTGTAGAACAAATGAACGAGTAGCCATTAAAAATTCTTAAGACAGGAATGACATGATCCGATCAGTGTTTAGAAATAACTTTGGAGGCAATTTTAAATGTAGACTGGAGAGGGATAAGACTGGAGATAAATAAATTAGGGGGGAGAAACTGCAAAAGAAACATTACAACATATTGGTAAAAGACTGTCTTTTCTTAATAAATGTCTTTTTAGTTGGCTAATTTGATTAGATGTTTATATTTCTTTTACAAGGGCTTATCTCTTTATTCTTGCAGAATTCCTTACCGGAGGATATTCAGTTACCTCGTTCAGGAAGCCTTCCCTGACCCCAACCCCCATCAAGCTGGTGCCTCCACGCACATCTGGAGGTCATTGAGGGCAGCGACTACGTCTTATTCATCTTAGTATCTCCAATGCCTAGGACATGCCTGCTCAATAAATGTTTGCTGAATGAATGAACACATAAATTGATCTATTAGTATACTGTACTCAGGCTCCGACCGAGACACAGAGGACCTAATGATCCCCAGCGTGCAGGTTTCTGGGTACAGGAAACAGAACAAATAAAGCAAGACTGGATACGGAGGTACACCTATTCCACAGGTAACACAGGGTAAATTTCTCTCTCTGACCCCTCCATCCTCATTCTGAAGAATAACTCTCATTGAGTGAAAATCAATAAAAGTCATTTTAAGGGAAGTAGGTTTAGAAAAAGGCTCTGAAGGAAGAGAAAGGAGGAGGGGAACTTCAAGTTCAACCAACTTGGACTTTTTTTTTTTTTTATGAGAACTTGTATGCTTCAAAAACCTTTACAGAATAAAGTCTGCGTTCCCACACTCCCTTTCAAAAGGAATCCCACTACACACATATATAAACCAATAGTCTTTTTGTGACTCTCAGTTTTATAATAAAAAAAAGAGAAAAGAAATCTCCAGCAGGAATAAGAACGCCTCCATTTCTCAAACTAACATCAATAAGAAATTTTCTGAAGTAATTGTAGATAGAAACATTCAACCAATATGGATGATAAGAATGATCCAGCAATTTATTGGCCACTGCATACTATGGACAAGTCATTAGGAAAGTTTTAAAAGGTGTTAGAAAAAAGACATAAGATGCACTTTCTACGAAGCTTGTGGATTTGTGATGTTAAGTCATAATCAAAAGAAAAGTAAAGAATATCCAACTAAATTATAACACAGGTAAAATGTATCAAATGAGTAACAGACAAACTGTTGTGGAATTTTAGGGGCTAGAGAGACCATCAGGGTCTGGGGTGTCCTAAAGTGTTTTGGGAGAAGGTAGGATTCAAATAGGGCATTGAAGGTGATAAAATTTGAACAATGAAGCATGGAACATCTTACAAGAATAATGCCCATAGCATGTCAGGGTACAATTTATTCATGATTACACCATTAAGAGTATTTGGATAGCAGAAGTTATTAAATTTGAGATGGAACTCAACTGGTGTGGCTCGGTGGTTGAGCGTCGACCTATGAACCAGGAGGTTACGGTTTGATTCCAGGTCAAGACTCAATCACCAGTGTGGAGCATGCAGGAAGTCGATCAATGATTCTCTCTCATCACTGATGTTTCTAGCTCTCTCTAAAGGGTTGGGGATCCAGCCTGCTCGTGTGGGAGGCAACCAGATGTTTCTCTCTCTGTCTCTCTCCCGTCCTTCCACTCTCTCTAAAACCCAATGGTAAAAATATCCTCAGGTGAGGATTAACAAAAAAAAACAAAAAAAAGAAGTCACAAGGAACTGAAGGTGGTGAGGGAAGTGCCCCATGTATGATACTGACCTAGTTCTGCTAATGTATTTTCTATTGATTATATAAGGCACTGGCAAGAAAAGAACAAATTAAAAATGAAACTTTATATTTTTCATCCTTAAATGTGGCAACTTTAAGTCTTATTAGGACTTCTATATATCTAGGCTCCATTCCAAGGCCACCTTCCTCAAGCTACAAGCACCGAGACCTCCAATCCCTGATTAAATAGGACACTAATGGATGCGGAGCCTAAGAATCTAATGTCTTAGGCAAACTGGTCGGCAAACTGCGGCTCTCGAGCCACATGTGGCTCTTGGGCCCCTTGAGTGTGCCTCTTCCACAAAATACCACAGCCTGGGCGAGTCTATTTTGAAGAAGTGGCCTTAGAAGAAGGTTAAGTTTAAAAAATTTGACTCTTAAAATAAATTTCAATCATTGTACTGTTGATATTTGGCTCTGTTGACTAATGAGTTTGCCGACCACTATATTAGGCCACTGTTAATCCTTCCCTTAAAAGAACCTCAAACTTCAAGTTTCTTTGCTCCCACTACTGTCCTCTGTTGTATATACTGTGACTAATATACCTCTGCATGAAAAGAAACACTTTCAGTACCTTCCAGTTGACTTTTATTAGCCCCTGCCCACTGTTCTCCAAGGGTCAGTTGGAACTAAACCTTTCCAGTTTTATTCCTATTTTCATAGGTTAAAGTTCCAAATATAAATACCTGCTCCCTTTTATCCTCTAGGAACTATCATTCCTAAACTCCCCCAAATTCCTTAGACTTAATCTAATCCCCTTCTTCTCTCCCTGCCCAAACTATCCGTGTACCCTCTGGAAATCCACATCCTCTGTGCCCTCAGTCACTTCTCTGAGTGTTCCTTCCACTTAATCAAGCCTGGCTCTCTCTATGCTATTTCCCTGCAGCACTCTCCAGTGAAGTCTGCTCAAATTCTCACACCTTTGCAGTGTAGGAGATAAGGCTGCTCCTCAGTGCTACTCAGAGTCTCTGCTTCACCCTCCCTCTTTAAAAAACCCCTGCCACTCTCACCCTGATTGGTCATTGTAATCTAACTACCTCCTCTGTGCTCACGGGTCACAGAAGACACTGGAATGTGGCTTCCTGTTTCTCTTGTACCACAAGTCCTGCCTTCATCCTAAGTGACTTCAGAGAAAGGCCTATGCAATCTTCAATGTCCTCCTACAATGCTAATGCTACCTGGCTACTGAAATACTCCTGAAAGTATTTCTATTCATGCAGAAGCATGATTAGTCACAGTATATACAACAGCCACTCCCTGAACCTTGTTATCATCACCTGAAACCCCTCCGATGTCTCTACTTTTAAAATCACTAATTCTGCCCAGCTAGCATGGCTCAGTGTTTGAGTGTTGACCTATGAACCAGAAAGTCACGGTTCAATTCCTGGTCAGGGCATATGCCTAGGTTGTGAACTCGATCCCCAGTGGGGGGTGTGCAGGAGGCAGCCCATCAATGATTTTCTCTCATCATTAATGTTTCTATTTCTCTCTCCCTCTCCCTTCCTCTCTGAAACCAATAAAATATATATATTTTAAAAAATCACTAATTGCAATAGTCCACTCTCTGATCACAATCACCTATCCTTTGAGCTTGCTTATTAAACTTGCCCAATTGCAATTGTTATTTCCTCTCGTTTGAATATCAGAATATTGATTTCTTCACCTTGTTTCTATTACTCCCTTCCTGTCTTCACTTCCCTTTTCTCTAGCTTGGCATTTATGTTCCATCATTTCATTCACTCGCTCAGGATTATCCTGAACTCTCTCCTTGAACACACTCTTTCCTTGTCTTCTAAGACACCACATTCTCCCCATTTCTCTCACTTTTCCAGCAGCCCTTTCGCAGACATTTTTTTACTGGCTCCTACCTCTCTGCTACTAAACTTTTAAATATCAGAGTGTTTCAAGGATCTTCCCTAGGAACTTTGTTATTCAATACTTTCCTTAAGTAATCTCAACTCTTCCCACAGCTTTAATTACTATTAGTGTGCATTTACTCCTCAAATTCATACTTTAAGTTAGAATTATTTGAGCTCCCCAAGGATGTATCTACCTGCTTAGCTGACATCTTCAAATGAATATCTCCAAGGTACCTCCAACTCAGCACGTTCAAAAGTAAACTCATTACTTTCCCATTAAATCTGTTCCAGCCAAAACTGGTTTGGCTCAGTGGATAGAGCGTGTGGACTCAAGAGTCCCAGGTTCAATTCAGGTCAAGGGCATGTACCTTGGTTTTGGGCACATCCCTGGTGGGGGTGTGCAGGAGGCAGCTGGTCAATGTTTCTCTCTCATCGATGTTTCTAGCTCTCTATCCCTCTCCTTTCCTCTGTAAAAAATCAATAAAATATGTTTTAAAAATAAAAAATTTAAAAATGTAGTCACCTTATTTAAAAATAAATAAACCTATTCCTTCAGGAAATCTGAGTCATCTTTGACATCTCCATCTCTATCTTCCCTCTCTCATATCATCCTATATGATAAAAGGCTAATATACAAATAGACTAAACAGTGGAACAACCGAACAATTGGTCGCTATGATGTGCACTGAACATGGCGGGCGTTGGCCTCGGTGGGATGGTGGAGCAGGTGAGCGGGGGCACCAGACCAAGGTGGGGAACTGATCACTGTCATCAAGGCAAGCCTTTGGTGGTTACTGAAAATTCTTTGCTCCAGCGTGCGCTACGGTCCTGCCCCACAGGCACCCCCGCAGCAGAGGCACTGCTCACACCTGCTGCAGGTGCCAGGTGCTGGTCCCAATCACTCGGTGCCATCAGTGGATGTGAGTGGTGGCTGCCAGCGTTCTTGCCCCTGAGGGCTTCTCTATCTCCCTCTGCTCGTGAGGGGTGATCGAGGCAGCAGCTGTCACTTGCATCCACTGCTGGCACTGGCCCCAGTCACTGTACCGCCAGTGAGTGCAAGGCAATGGCGGTGGGAATGGGGCTGCCCGCAGACAGAGGACGGGGGCCACAGCAGGAGGGGCCAGGCAGAGTCACAGAGGATGGGCCGAGACCTGCCCCTGTGCCTGCCGCAGCCTTGGCCCACAGCTCCTTTCAAGGTGCACAAATTTGTGCACTGGGCCCCTAGTATTTAAATAATCACTAAAACCTGTTAATTTTATTTCCAAACTACGTATCAAAACTGGTCTACTTTTCTCTACCTCTACTGCCACCTCTCTGGTCCAAGTCACTATCAGTTTACATTTAACAAGTTTTACGCACTATCTGCCATGTGTAATAACCTGTAAGTACTAGAATATAGACCTTTGAAGGAACCTCTCGCCTGTGTCACTTAAATAACTGATCATCTTGCAATCATTCTTTCCCCACTCCAACCTATTTTCCACAGTGAACACAGACTGTGAGGGTTTTTTTGTTGTTGTTTGTGTGTGTGTGTGTGTGTGTGTGTGTGTGTTTGTGTGTGTGTTTGTAAATGCATATCTAATTATGCTACCTCTGATGTAAGGATTAAACTCAATTATGTATGTAAAAGATAAAGTAAGTGTCGGGCACATGATACATAGTCACTACATGCTAATCAGTGCAAATATGTTGAATAATTCAGTAAATTATTTGAAATAACTGGCCAGCTATTTAGGAAAAAAAATAAAGCTTCACCCCTACCTCACTCCTTAGACTCAAAGGGGGGAAATGAACCACAAAAATACTTAATGAAAACATGGGGAAATATTTGTATAATCTTGGAGGTGAAGAAAGCCTTTCAAGACATTTCCCAGCCCTAGCTGGTTTGGCTCAGTGAAAAGAGCATGAGCCTTCGGTCTGAAGGATCCTGGGCTCGATTTGGGTCAAGGGCACATGCGCAGGTTGTGGGCTCGATCCTCATTAGGAAGCATGCAGGAGGAAGCTGATCAATGGTTCTCTCTCATCATTGGTGTTTCTATCTCTCTCTCCCTCTCACTTCCTCTCTGGAATCAATATATATATATATATATATATATATATATAAAAGCCTAAGCAATCTTTACCACTGGCTGGTAGCTATGATGCGCATTGACCACCAGGGGGCATATGCTCAATGCAGGAGCTGCCCCCTGGTGGTTAGTGTGCTCCCACCGCCAACCTGTGTCTGGCCAACCTTTACCCACTCCCCACTCCCCCCCCCCCCACCAAAGCCCCTACCCACTCCCCCCACCACCACCACCACCTGGCCAGCTGGCCCTGATCACCTTGATCAGGACTGGGTGAAATGACCCCAATAAGCCCGATCGCTGGCCAGGCCGAGGGATCCCACCCGTGCACGAATTTGTGCACTGGGCCACTAGTAAAAATCCTACATAAAAAAAGGGTAATATGCAAATTGACCCTAACTGTGGAACAACTGGGAATGACTGGTTACTATGACATGCACTGACCACTAGGGGGCAGATGCTCAATGCAGGAGCTGACACCTGGTGGTCAGTGCACTTCCACAGGGGGATCGCCCTCAGCCAGAAGCTGGCTCATGGCTAGACAGCACAGGGACCAGGCCTAAGCCGTTAGTCGGACATCCCTCAAGGGATTCTGGGCTGCCAGAGGGATGTCTGACTGCCAGCTTAGGCTCAATTTCCTGGGAAGTGGGCCTAAGCCGGCAGGTAGACATTCCCTTAGGGCTCCCAGACTGCAAGAGGGTGCAGGCCGGGGTGGGGGGACCCCCTCCCCACCAAGTGCATGAATTTTTGTGCACCGGGCCTCTAGTATATTATAAAAAAACACACAAACATTTCCCAAAAGCCAGAAGCCATAAAGGAAAAATATTAACCACATACAAATGCAAAGATTTTACATAACAAGAAAGGCTGAAAAAATATATAACAAGAAGACTGAAAGATAAATAACAATAGAGAAAAAATTATACTTCATTAAAAAGAGCTAATAATAAATATTGTATCTAACTAGCTCTTATAAATCAACAAGAAAATATTAACAACCCAATAGAAAAAAGTCAAACTGCATGGTTAGACAATTTACAAAATAAGAAATACAAATGACTAAAAGAAAATGTGAATAAAACAATAGCTACTATATTTTATCTATAGGTTGGCAAAGATTAGGAAGATTGACTAAATTCACTGAAGGTAAGGAAAATGGGCACTCACCTTTCTGAAAGAATTTGTCAATGGCTAACATAATATAACATGTGTATACCATCTGATACAGTAATTCTCAAAGAATGCAACAAATTAAAAAGAAAAGGTGTTTAAAAATATAACAGAGGAAATTCTTATGGAAATGGTGTATCACTGCTATTTTAATTTCCTTACTTAAAAATGAATATTTTGCATATTACCCTTGAGCCCTGGCTGATATTGCTCAGTTATTGGAGCATAGGCCTGCGCATAGAAGGGTCATAGGTTCAACTCCCCGACAAGGGTGCGTGCTTGGGTTGCAGGTTCCATCCAGATCCCCAGCCCACTTGGGATCACCTATGAGAGGCAACCAACTGATACATCTCCTTCACATGGATGTTTCTCTATGTCTCTCTTTCCCCACCTCTCAGCCACTCTCTCTAAAAAGCAGTGAAGCCGAAACCAGTTTGGCTCAGTGGATAGAGCATCAACCGAAAGGTCCTGGGTTCGATTCCGGTCAAGGGCATGTACCTGAGTTGCAGGCACATCACCAGTAGGAGGTGTGCAAGAGGCAGCTGATCAATGATTCTCTCTCATCGGTGTTTCTAACTCTCTATCCTTCTCCTTTCCTCTCTATAAAAAAAATCAATAAAATATATATATTTAAAAAAACAACAACAAATAAATAAAATAAAAACAATGAAAAAAACATATCCTTTGGCAAGGATTAACAACAACAAAAAAGTGAACTTGAACCATTTTACAAATGTTTATTAGACATTAATATTGGACACACTTTCTGTGACTTTCCTAATTCATATCCTTTGCCCATTTTTCTATTGGCTTGTCCTTTCCTTATCATTATTAGGTTCTCTTAATACATTGAGGATATTAATCCTTTATTATATATGTTACAAATATGGGATCCAAGTCAGTGATGTCTTTCAAATTTGTTTAAAGTGTTTTTCATTATATAGAAGTTTAAAATTTTTACTTCGTTAATTTTTTTCCCTCTACAGCTTCCAGATTATACGCTTTACTTAAAAAATATTTTAAACACAAGATTTTAAAAATATTCTGCTATATTTTCTCCTGATTTGTAAGTTCCATCTTTTTCACTTAATCTTTACTTATCAGATTTACATAAACGAATATTACCTGACTTTGACTATCAGACTCACATAAACAAAAGAGATGTAACTTTCCATTGACTAGTATGCTTGGGACCCTAGCAGAGACACCCCATCTCAATCTGTAGGTACCTGGGAAGCAGAATTAGTAAACCAGTAATACCCTGATGGTATTTCCAGAACTAGTCATTAAAGGAGGGGAATATTTCATCCAGGAGATCAAAATGAGAAGAATGCTGGCTATCTTAACTAGAGGTGTATAATGTACAATCGAGTAGGACCTCCCTTGGCCAGAGGAAATAAATAGCCCTGAGACTAATGTTTGGCATGTTCAGATTCTCTTGTTTCCAGTATCTTTCTCTCATAGAAAGTGTTGGATGCATTGAGCTAAAGTTTCTCTTTCTGCTTTCCTCTCTGGCTTTCTTCCCTTAGATGTGTTAATGCCACTGAGTAGTAATCAAGTAACAGGTCCCAAGGGCCTGGGAGACATTGGGTTCCTTTCATCACCTGCTGATTAAGTTAAATTCTCTCTAGGGAAGCCTTGTTTTCCCTATTTGTAAGTTCTAAGTACTAACTACAATAGTTTATCTAGAAAGAGAAGTTTAAATTGAAGGAAAATTACTGAACAATACAAGACAGTACATAGCAGAATTGTGTAGTACAAGACACTTTGTTGTTCACTTGCATAGTGGGTGAGCCTACTCTGCCCCTGAAGCATTGGGAGGAGCTAGGGCTTGGTCTGGTCATTTCAATTTTAATGATCCAAGGCCCAGAAGAGTCACAGCAAAACTCTAGAACTCAGCTCTGGTCCTTCATATTCCTGGTGGCAATCATAAGAAGAGACAGAATCTCAAATAGGCTTGTTGATTAAAAGTCTGTCAGAAAACCCTGTCAAGGTTCCTTGTGTCACTGAAGAAGGAGATATGGGGCGAGGTGCCCCAGGCCCTCCCAAGTGTCTTCCAAGTAAGTAATAGTAGCCAACCCTTAGTGAGCACTTACTATATTCTGAACATTTATATGGATTAATGCAATCCTCACAGCAAGTCTGATATACATAGTTATCCACATTTTACAGGGGAGGATACTGAATCACAGAGAAGCTAAAATCCTTGTCTGAGGTCACCTAGTTGATTAATGGTGAAGATGGAATTTGCATCCAAGCAATCCAGCTCTAGAATTCTCCTTCTAACCTCTATACTATGCGTTAAGATAAACTTTATACAGAAAATTGATGTTTCCTTAACTTTTGTAAAGTATGACTAAAACATGCTAAAAAAAAATGTTATTGTCCAGTATTATACAAGCTCCACAAAAGCAACTTTAAGATAGGTCCCCTCAGCTAACTTCTAGTCAAACTGCTGCTGCCTTAAAGACCTTCCTCATAGAAATCCTGGAACTGTTGCTACCAACGCCCTTCATTTTGCTCCTCCTTGAGACCCTTGATATCTCTGTGGACACCTTCCTTGGTGGTCTTGTCTGCTCTCAATGATATTTCTTTCTACTCCTCAAGGGAACGAACACCTGCAGTGCTCACTAACTGAATGTTTACTCCTCTTTCTGGAAGGAAGATGAAAGCAAGCAAGAAGAGCTGGGTACACAGACATCCATCAATTGGGCTTTTGATCTCTGTCTGGGAAGCAGATTTCACACCCAAGCCAATTGCAACAAGTTTTACTAGTAAAGTTTCCTGTGATATCCCAGCCAGTCTGGATTGAATCTTTGCAGTGGTGAGTGCCCTCAATGCTGTGCCACCCCAAGAGGCATGCAGTCAATTCCGGTGGAGTTTGGACAACATCAGGCCCCAAACTCAGAGTTTCTAATGTGAACAGAGCTCTCATGAATCCACAGTGACTGCCACAGCCAGCAGAAAAGGTGAGAGGCTTGTTGGGCACCATGGCCACCTCTGCCCAGGGCTGTTGCCCTTGACCCCTTTAATTCTGATGCAGGATCAGGTAGATAACCTGGGCACATTAGAGAAACTGTCTTCTGGCTCTGAAGTAAAGGGGACTTGGTGAGCAGATGAGGGAGATGCCAGGAGGAGGTGCCAGGTGGTAGCTGGAGAAGAAGAAAAGCAGTCAGTGAAGGCAAGAAGGGCAGGCGACCAGCTGTGGCAGAGGCCAGACAGCTGGCTGGCCAGAAGAAACCTTTTAGGATGTCGTTCAGGGACTGAAATACACTCTCAGCAGGGTAAGTTATTGCAACGCCCTTGCAAATATAAAGTGCTGTACAAACACTAAATCTAGAATGGCTAATAATTTTGTTATGTTAAAGCATTCATGTCAGGTAATTAATGTACTCATTGTGATCATTTAATTTTATGGCAGGTAGTGTAAGGCTGGACAGAAATAGAGCTCTTTGGCCCAGTCCTCCCATTTCTCTTTAGAGAAACCAGCACCACATTCTCCCTGATCTGCTGCGCCAAGCTCCTGCTGGAGGGAGCTGCTGCAAGGAGCTCAGCACCTGGATCTGGGCCCTCCAATGCCTGGGGATTTCATTTCCTTGACCCCTGGTGCCTAGAGGCCCTGGTGCCCCCTGGTGGTGTCGGGGCACCACCATTTCCTCTAAGCTGAATTAGTGGGGAAATGAGCAATGGGAACTTCTCCTTTGACAAGTACTCCTCAAAGCCACCAGGTGTTTGCACGGTAAAGGGGCAGTTGGCATTGCTGTGTGGTGCTCCTTGGGGGATCAGCACAGCAAAGGCTTTGTAGCAGCTGGAATAGTTGGAAGGAGAGGCCCAGTTATTTTGCCCCAGAAAGCCCTGAAGGGAGGCTGTTCAGACCCCTGTCCAGAGCACAGGCCACTATATGCTCTTGTGGAGAAAGGAGTTCTCCTTGTTCCTTGCCCAGTCTACTGATGGTCTAGTTTGCAGCAGTCATTCCATCTTCCCTCTGTGCTCTCTCTTTTTTTCTCCCTGCCCATCACCCCTTTGCTCCCTCAACATATCCCAAGCCAAGGCAACTACTTTCATTAATTTTCCAAAACCTTTGTCTAATAATCCTTTCCATTGGAGCCCTTCCTGGTTAAGTGGGTCCCAGTGAAGAACCTCACTTTCTTTCTTTCTTTTTTTTTCAATATATATATATATATATATATATATATATATATATATATATATATATATATATTGTTTTTTTACAGAGAGGAAGGGACAGGTACAGAGAGTCAGAAACATTAATGAGAGAGAATCATCCATCTGCTGCCTCCCACGCACCCCCCACTGGGGATGTCCCCTCAACCAAGGTACATGCCCTTGACAGGAATAGAACTTGAGACCTTTCAGTCCACAGGCCGATGCTCTTATCCACTGAGCCAAACAGGTTTCAGCAAACCTCACTTTCTATTAGCTCCCAGTCTGTATGCCAGCTTGGAGCAAGGCTTAATAGGGCAAAAGGCTTGGCTGGCCTTGCTATGCCCTGAATGAGCCTCTAATCTCAAACACGTCTATATTCACATAAATGCAGAGACAGCTATCTTCAGATTGACTTTCTTATTTAACCCTGTGTGGCTAGAGGTGGTGGCCAAAAGGCTTCTTCAAGCTAGATATATGAAGATTAGCTTTGCTAAAGGGTTAAAGACAGAAAATCTTAAAAGCAGCAAGAAAAAAACAGTTAGTTACCTACACTGAGTGCTCCCATAAGACTGTCAGCTGATTTCTCAACAGAAACTATGCATGCCAGAAAAGATTGGCATGAAATATTCAAAGTGATGAAAAGCAAGTATCTAAAACCAAGATTACCCTATCCAGCAAGGCTATTATTTAAAATCGGACAGACTAAGAATTTCTCAGACAAGAATAAGCTAAAGTAGTTCATCACCACTAAGCCAGTATTACAAGAAATGTTGAAGGATCTTCTTTAAGAAGAAGAGCATGGCCAGTATGGTTCAGTGGTTGAGCATTGACCTAAGAACCAGGTGGTTATGGTTTGATTCCCAGTCAGGGCACATACCTGGGTTGTGGGCTCGATCCTCAGTAGAGGGCATGCAGGAGGCAGCCAATCAATGATTCTCTCTCATCACTGATATTTCTATCTCCCTTTTCCTTCCTCTCTGAAATCAATAACAATATTTTTAAGAGAAGAAATATTAAAAATATGAATAAAATAGCAATAAATACATATCTATAAACATTATTTTAAATGCAAATTAATTAAATGCTTCAATCAAAAGACATAGTGTAGCTGTGTGGATAAAAAAAAAAAAAGACCCTTACATATGGTGTCTACAAAATACTTCATTTAGAAAGACACAATACCTGAAAGTAAAGGAATGGAAAAATATATTTCATTAAAATGGACATAACAGTAAAAAGCTAGGATAGCATTACCTTTACCAGAAAAAAAAAAAAAGACTTTTAAACAAAAACTACAATAGTTAAAGAAGCAATTCCACTTCTGGGTATTTATCTAAAGAAACTAAAAACACTACTAAATTGAAAAGACATATGCATCCATATGTTCATCACAGCATTATTAAAAATAGCCAAGATATGGAAGTAACCTAAATGTCCATCAATAAATGAATGCATAAAGAAGTAGTGCATATATTAATGGAATATGACTCAGCCATAAAAGAGAATGAAACCTTGCCATCTGCAGCAACATGAATGGACCTAGAGGGTATTATGCTGAGTGAAATAAGTGAGACAAAGAAAGACAAATACCATATGAGTTTGCTTACATGTGGAATCTAAAAAAGAAAACAGAAACAGACTCATAGATGCATAGAACAATTTTGATAGTTGCCAGATGGGCGTAGGCTTGAGGAGATGGGTGAAAAAGGTGAAGAGGTTGAGAAGTACAAATTGGTAGTTATAGAATAGTCATGGGTGTATAAAGTACAGCATAGGGAAGATAGTCAATAATATTGTAGTAACTATGTATGGTGTCAGTGCATACTAGATTTATTGGGGTGATCACTTTGTAAGTTACATAATCACTACATTGTACACAAAAACTATGGGGGTAGAGAGAAGATTAGCTTGGCTAGATATTGAGTTATAGTATATAGAATCCTTGACTATGGTCATTGTTCTCTCACTCTTTTCCTCTCCCCATCCATTTTCTATTGGACTTCCTCAAGCCAGGAAATTGAGAGTATAGCAGCCTGCTTGCCCAGTAACTAATATATTATTGACCCAGAAGGGTTTTTGGGGGCATGCCCTTTATAGTAGCCTTCTTTGTTAATTATGCCTGGATGACCCATAAACTCCAATTTACTTGTAATCAGGTGGGTGGGGGTGCAAGGAAGGTAGTGGGTCCAGTCTGTTGACCAGGGCCCTGCCAATCTCAAAATCAGTGTGTGTTTAGGAATCTCTCTGCATGGTAGAACCCTACCTTACTCAGTTGAGGGCAGGACATGACTACTGTCTTTCAGATTAGTATTTAGCCTAGAGCTACATGCTCACTAGTATGAATCTCACAAAGGAAAGTAATAATACCCTTAGTTATCAGACATCACCTTATGTCAGGGACTGTAAAAAGTACTTTATGTATTTTGCCTCATTTAATGCATCTAGTAATCATATTAAGGTCATCTGTGGCCTCATTTTCCAGATGCAAAACTAAGTCTCAGAGAGGTTAGTTTGCTTAAGGACACATAGTTGCTGGATGACAGAGCAAGGATTTGAATTCAAGCAGTCAATGGCAAGAATTCATGTCCAAAACCACTACTTTATACTGTTTTCTTCTGTGCTATGTGGATATATTGGCCTTCCACATCAAAATAATTATTCTTGTCTATATTGTGCCACGCATTATGCCAGGCCTTTGGGAAGGGTAGGCTTTATACAAGATGGATTGACTTACTGAGTTAATAACTGCCACACCCACAGCTCCTTGTCATGAGAAGGGTCTCTGAGTGCTTCCTTATGCATAAATGACCATGCTTTGTATCAAGCAACTTTAGTACTCTGCCTACAGCTAACTGGGTCAGGGGTGAACACTTGACCCAAAGGTAGACATCCTATTGGCTGGCCAGGAGTCCATGAAGTTCTGCTCAACAGTTATTGGCTGGGGTACGGCCAAACCAATTAGGTTTTGTTTTTTCTTGGGAAACATACACTCATGTTAGTTAGAAGCAACGGCAGAATACTACTTGACTATAATGGTAACTACAAGAGTGGAGATCAATGCCTACACATTAAGAAGCAATGAAAACACCTGATTTTTAGAACTATGCTGTAGCCTGAATAACTGTCCAGTCCTCACAGTTTCCATGGCCTCTGTGAAGTCTCACTGTATTTACCTATATATCTTGATTTCCTTATTTCCATCCATAGCCTCACAATGATCCCCTTGACCAATGCAATCTCAGTGTGTCCTCATTCAAGTTCACGATTAAGTGGGTAACACAGACAGACAATGAGGCAATTATAATAAAGTGTAATAAATGCAACCATGGTGGAAAGACAGGAGGCTGTGAGCACAAAGGAGGCACCAGAGAGAGTGTAGCTCACTAGAGAGCATC
Source organism: Pipistrellus kuhlii (assembly GCF_014108245.1). Classification (NCBI taxonomy): domain Eukaryota; kingdom Metazoa; phylum Chordata; class Mammalia; order Chiroptera; family Vespertilionidae; genus Pipistrellus; species Pipistrellus kuhlii. The sequence goes on along the minus strand of NW_023425515.1, from coordinate 169,096,187 downwards.
AGGGAGGGCTTGCTGAAGGAAGATGGATGAGACTCAGTCCCCATATTCTTCAATGCAAAGCCATCGTCTTTAAAACGGCCCTAAATAATCTAACTCTATTCCCACATTTACTTCTCCAATTTCTATTTCTGTCACTTGCTCACCCTACTCTACCTGAAACACATTGGCTCCTGCCTTAAGATCTTTGCTCTTGCTATTCTCTTTACTTGGAAGGTCTCCAGATAGCCACTTGTTCAACTCTCACCTTCTTTAAATTTTTCTCAAATCTATCTTCTTGATAAGGCCTACTTTAATGTCTGACTTAATATTGCATCCTGTCTGCCAGCTCCTGCATCCAATACCTATTGATCACCCCAGTGTGCTCTACTTTTTTTTATTCCTTAGAACTGATTGTACTTACCATACTCCAACATACTTAATGATTTACTTATGTTTATTGGTTTTTGCCTGCTTCCCCTACTAGAATGTAATGTCAACATGAATAGAGATCTTATTTTGTTTATTGACTGTCATAGGTCGTATTCCCCAGAAAGCAGATCTGAGACAAAGATTAGCATGCCGGATGTTTATTAGAGAGTGATCTTGGGATCAACATCAGTGGAGGGAAGCAGATTAGGCAGAGGGGGAAGGTGAATTATAATGCAGTCCCAACAAATGTCTCAGCCAGTCTTATAGGAGCTCTGGAGCTGAGAAGGTCTTTCAAGATTTTTGGAGTTGGGACAAATGGGCTGTATCTTTATGTTCCAGAGTTGATCAGTCATTGATGCAAATTGTCTCTGAAAGAGATGGGACCTTGGACAAAGAAGTTTCCTTCAGCTGCAGCAACCCCCAACAAGGCAAATAGCTAGCAAATGAGTCCTTCACTCCCGAAGGAAGATCTAGGCAACAGATAACAGAATCCATTGCTATGTACCCTGGTAGCACCTGGGATCACTTTCCATATATTAATAGATTCTGACAGCATTTTCTCCAGGATTTCAGTGCGCCTCTCTTCCTAGGTAAAACTTAGGAGAGGAAGGTTTGCAAAATGAACTACAGACCCCACTGTTGCAAGTGGTCCTGGGGACACAACTTATATCCACTATATTCCTTTCTACTCACAATTCTAGATTTTTTTCCCCTCAGCTAGTAGATCTGCTAGTCTTGGTAGCTGATCTGGTGTCAGCTTATCCCTGAGGGATTTCAGGCTGAGGTTGTTGCTCTTGTCCTTTTACCATTAAATTAGGGGGAGGGAGTGCCATACGTGCCCAGATATCAAGTGGATCAGTTGACTGCTCCCACTATGTAACAGCAGACATACTGTCTCCTGGTGATCAGAGTCAACTGTCTCTGCCAAAATACGAGACTTTCTTCTTATCTATTGCTCCCTTGGCATGAAGAACCCGAAGAAGCAGCAACTATATAATAAAGTTCAATGGGACTCTTGCTGTCTCCCAACAGAAGTATTTCCCCTTTGGAATCAGCCCCTCTAATTTTCAAACCACAGAGAGACACATATTCCACAAGTGGATCACGAGGAGTAATCATAAGTGGCGGCTTGGTTTCTGGACCCAGCTGGGTACCTGTTCCATATGAGAGTCTTTGAATAAAAATGTATACTGTGGCTCTGGCCGGGATGGCTCAGTTAGTTAGAATGTTATCCTTTACACCAAAAGGAACAACCAATCAGTGTTTCTCACTCCATTCATCTTTCTCTTCTCTCTTCTCTCTTCTCTCTTCTCTCTTCTCTCTTCTCTCTTCTCTCTTCTCTCTTCTCTCTTCTCTCTCTCTCTCTCTCTCTCTCTCTCTCTCTGTCACTCTCTCTCTCTCTCTTTCTCTCTCTCTCTCTCATCAGCTTAAAAATAAATTAAAATAAATAGATAGAATGTATACTGTGTCCTAGAACAAAGTTTCTCAACACTGGTACTATTGACATTTTTGATTGAATAATGTTTTATTTGTGTGTGTGTGCGTGTGGGGGGGAAGGTGTCCTGTGCATTGCAGGATGCACACCCAGCTTCCACCTACTAAATGCCAGCAGCAGTACCTCTTCTTTTCCCTCCCCAGCTGTGAAATGAGAAATGTCTCCAGACATTACCAAATGTCCATTATGGGGCAAAACTGTCCCCAACTGAGAGACAGTATCCAAGAAATGTGCTCCATTCTCATAAAATATCACCTCTTAACTGGTGTTCCAGCTGTGCCTTCAAAGGGCCATTGCATTGCTCAATTAGGCTGACAGCTTCTGTATGTTACAGCATGTGATACAACTAATGGGTTCCATGTTATACTCTTGTACCCCCTTTGCTATAAAGTGGGTCCCTTGGTTTGATATGGTGGGTATCACATGGGATCCTAAGCTGGTGGATCAAGCACTCTGTAAGACTTCAATTGGTGATGCTGCCTAAAGACCAGTAGGCAGGAAAGGCAAAATCATACCAAAATATGTGTCTATTTTGTCAAAGTGAATTTCTATTCCTTCCAGAATGGAAAGGGCCTAAAAAAGTCAACTTGCCATCAACTGGCCAATTGATCTCCTCAGTGGATGGTGCCATACTGGAGACTTAGCATTTAAAGGCAGTATATAGCCCTCGCCGGTTTGGCTCAGCTTTACTGAAGGGTACTGGGTTTGATTCAGGTCAAGGGCACTACCTGGATTACTGGCTTGATCCCAGTAGGAGGTAGTCAATTAATGATTCTCTCTCATCATTAATGTTTCAATCTCTCTCTCCCTCTCCTTTTCTCTCTGAAATTTATCTATCTATCTATCTATCTATCTATCTATCTATCTATCAATCATCTATATATTAAAGACAGTATATAGATCAGCCTTGGTAAATAGGAACACATGGTAAGTGGGGCCTGTGCATAACTCCCATCCACCTCTACCATCATAGCTACTTCATTAGTGCATTCACTGTGCTGATATTGGAATAGCCAATGATATAGGCTGGCTAATGGCAATAGGCTGAGTCATTTTGTTTACTTGATGGTTTGGTGCCCCTTCCATGATGGCACTTTCTGGTGGGCATTAACATCTGATACAAAGATCTTTACGCTTTGTGCCCTTTCTCATGAGTCCAATAACCAGTCTCCTTGTTTGTGGTCTTCAAATATTGCTCTTTCTGGGTCCATAACCAGTTGGCCCAATCATTAACCACTGCTCATGAGGTTACATATATTCTACAGAAAGTGGATGACCAGTGTTCTTCCCATTGGGAGAATTTTCCTCACTATTGTCTTTCAGTGCATCCACTGTTCATTTTCAGCTTGTACCCACTTATGTTAATTCATCCATGAACCAAAGTAGGGCTTTCCCTCCTATTCTCTGGTCATGAAAACTAGGTGTGAGCAGAGGAGAGACACTAGTGCACTAGTGGTAGATGACACAGGAGTCTGTGATACCTGCTATGCAGCTTGCTTCTGCTCTCCAGTCCTGCTCATGCTCAGACTCACATGTATCTCTTCCATTTTAGAATGGATTGTTACTGGGCTTGCCTAACCTTATGACTTGGGTCTCAGAATCCAGTTTATATTAAAAGAATAAAGTTATAGAACCTGCCTAAAAACCATGCAACTGTAGTAAAGTAAGTAAAGGCCCACAGACAAGATTTGAAGGGACAGAGTAGAAGTGAAGGGAGAATTAAGATGTTTTTTCTTTTTTTTTTTTTTCTTTTTTAATATATTTTATTGATTTTGTACGGAGAGGAAGGGAGAGAGATAGAGAGTTAGAAACATCGATGAGAGAGTCATCGATCAGCTGCCTCTTGCACACCCCCCACTGGGGATATGCCCACAACCAAGGCACATGCCCTTGACCGGAATCGAACCCGGGATCCCCCAGTCCCCAAGCCGACGCTCTATCCATTGAGCCAAACTGGTCCCGGCTTAAGATGTTTTTTCTACTACTGCTTTTTTCTCTACTGTTTTAATTTTACTCCTTCTGTATAATTTTACTTCCTGTGTGCTAGGCATTGTATTAAGCTTTTTACATGAACTATTATGAATTATTCATCCATACAACCTATGAAGTAGGTGGTATCATTGTTATTATTCCCATTTTACAGAGGAGGAAACTGTGACTGGGGGAGATTAAGTAACTTTCTAAGGAGCACAGAGTTGGTGAGTAGTATAACAAAGTGTAAATCATTGGACTATCTTAATCCAAAGAGCATTCTTTAAATAGCCATACATACTATTAGCCATTTTCTTCATGCTAGTGTCCACAAGGCAGAATGAGGAGAAAGGTGTGTGTGTGCGCACGCGCAGGAGTGGGGAGGGGAGATTTTTCTATCTATGGCTATGCTGAAGAACTTTATGATTTTTTGCTAGTTCATTCAGTCCTTTGGTCAACAAACATCCTCTGAATACCTAGTTAATATAAAAAGTAGTGAAGCAGATGTCTTACCACTATACCCTTGGCACTTCCCCTAGGGAAGGTTCTCTAATAAGGGAAGGATTGCTGTTCAGGACAGGAGGAGAGAAGGCAGGGCTTGCTAGTATATGGAGAAAGGCTGTACTCATCTGCCCAGGACCACTGTAAGGGGTGGAGGAAGGATAAGATGGCTTGACTATTTGGCCCTAAGATGCAAAATGCTCTCCTCTGCTCTCAAGAGCTGCCCCTGTGGAGTCTGGGTAGAGGTGTTGACTGGCTGTTCCACAAAGCTCCTTTTGATATAGCCTATGTGTCAGTCTTCCCCTTCTCAGGGATCTCCCTGACATCTCAGTAAGTACCTGCTCCACTTCATCATTAGAGCGATTGATTACTTACCAAGTGGCCATTTCCCTAATGGTTCCTGGGTGCATTTTGGAGCTGAAGGACCCTATTACTGGCCTTTTTATTTATTTATTTATTTTTAATTTTTATTATTATTATTTTTAGTTCAGCCTGGAAATGTTAACAATCATAATAATGATAACATATTTAGTCAACACTTACTCTGTGTCAGCCCTGTGCCAAAAGCTCTACGGATGACACAGGCACTTAATCCTGTGATGGAGGTCCAAGTACTGTTACAATTGGCATGCATAAACTGCTCTCTTGGCCAGGGTTCGGCTGCCCCGTGCCTGCCCTGCACATTCAGACAGCTCTAGGACCCCGGCCTGCCACTCTGGCCTCACATGGCACAGACCATCCCCCCTGCTGAGCTTAGGAGCAGCCAGGCCCGGCATTGGTCAGTTTCCCCTTGCCCATTTCCCCCCCTAAACAGCCAGGCATCTCTGCCAGGTCAGCTCCCTTCTCCTCAGCTTCCCTTGTGTTTTTCCTGGCCTTGGCTCATGCTGTTCCTTCTGCCCAGAATTCCTCTTTTCCCTCTTCTGTCTGGTAAAATGCTTATATTTCAAGCCTCGCTTTAATGTCATCCTGACCTGCCTGCCCTCCCCTGTCAGAATTAATTGCTCCCTCCTTTGTGTTGCTCAGCAGCACTTATCACTGTGAACTGTAGTTACTTGTTTCTCCTCTCAGCCCGAGGGAAGAGCCAGCAGAGGCCCCGTCTGATTCACCTCCTTGTCTAAGGGCTCAAGGGCCGCCCAATAAGCAGTTGCTGAAGCCCTTTGGGATTGGGGCAGGAGGCTGTGAAGCTTGACTGGGGACGTGCCTGGGATAGGACCTGCGTTCTCCCTGCACCTCAGCTATCTGTCCAATCTCTTCCTCCCTGACTGGCCAAAACCGGATTTCAGGGACTATGACAGGATTCCCCTCAGTAGGAATAAGTCCATCTTCTCTCCCCTCTGGATGAATCCCCTTCAGTGCCTGCCTCCCTCCTGGTATCCTCTCTAGCACAGTGCTCCCAGCTCTCCCCATTTAGCAGCATCTGTGGATTTCATTAACTTGCTACTTAACCCCTTTCACTCAGATCAGCTCTGAAGATGATAAATCAGGCCCGGGGCTCATCCCTGCAGCAGCCATTCTCTCCACACCCGCCTCTAACAAGGCTCTGGTTGCCCCTATTCATCACTGCTGCCCTCTCTTTCTCCTTGCACTCCCATTGCCAGTGCCCCCATACCAACACACACACAGTGCCAGTGTTGTTGTAGCCCAGACACTCCGGGTTGAATCCTGGATCCAGATTGCAGGACAGATCGTGGAGCTGGTGGGCTTCCTAACCCACAACCTCTGCCCCAGGGGACTGTGGGCCTTGGCTTCCCTGGGCAGTGGGGTTAGGCCAAAGGCGGCAGGGGTGGGTGGATCCTGGCCTGGGAAAGGATGGAGAGAAGGAAGGAAGCACAGGGCTCTGTTCTACCCATAAGACTAGGTTCATTTGTGTATACGAGGGGTGGGGGAGGAAGCTATAGTAATCTGTATTCTTTATTTTTTTAATCCTCACCCGATGATATTTTTTCATTGATTTTTCAGAGAGTAAAAGGGAGGGAAGGAGGGAAAGGAGAGAGAGAGAGAAAAACATCAATGTGAGAGAGACACATAGACCAGCTGCCTCCCGCATACATCCCATCAGGTCTGGGGTGTGAACTCACAACCCAGGTACCAATATGTGTCCTTGACTAGGAATCAAACCAGTGACCCTTTGGTACTTGGGGCCATGCTCTAAGCACTTAGAACACTGGCCAGGGCTGGAGCTGTATTCTTACAACCCTTCCTTTCTTCCTCCAGATCTCCACCCCCAACTCAGATCTTCCCAAGAGCCAGCTTTTAAATCTCTGTGCCCTTGATAGTCCCACAGACACCCACCGAGTCCTCAACTCCTCAGAGAGAGTGGGTGGGATGATATTGCTGTCCCAGTGACCCTGGGTAGCGGGTATGCAGAATAGCATCCAGATTCCTCTTCCATTCCCCTGCTCTCCCTGCGGTGGCCAGGCTGCTTCTTCTCTGGGACTTCTTTTCCACCCTCATCTTTCTAGCTCACCCTTTTATTTCTCAAAGCTCCCCTACTACAGTCAACCCGGGACCCCCTCTTTCCCAATGCCACCTGTCCTTATGGCTGCCATTTTGCTCACAGGGTGGGTCACCTGGGCCTCAGTGTAGTGTTAGAGCTGGCAAACAGTGTGGTTTTCCCCCAACTTAGCAGAATAGCCCTTTTCCTCCCACTCTCCCTGCTGGCTCCTTCCTTAAGCCCTGCCCAAATACCATCACTAATTCTCCTTCCTCCATGTAAGTACCTTGCCCTCTCTCCTTTAGGCCCCAGATCTCTCCTCTTGACTTTTGCCCCCCTCTCCTCCATGCCTCCTCTTCTGTTACCTTCTCCTATTTACAGACATAGACACCCTCAAAGGTACCACCCCAGTATTAGGGGCCCAGACTTTTTGTAGTTCTAATCAGGGTCCTTCTGCTTTTTTCTCTGTCTTCCTTCAGCAATCTTTTCTCTCACCTCCATCTGCCCTCATTCTGTCTCTCTCTTTACCTCCGTCCAATTCTCACCTTCATCCCATCATTCTAGTCAGCTCTTGAAAAGTATTGGAGTCTCTCAAATTGGAGTCTCCCCATCCTAGTTCTTTTCCTACCCTTCTCAGGCCCTGTAATGATTCCCTGCTCTCCTCTCCGCTGGCACCCTTCCTCTGGGGCAGGCGTAGAGAAAGGGTTGAGGCCATTGGTATTCACGCAGTGCCTCCCCCCACCACCAATGTGTGCTTTTTGTCAGACGCTATTTCTACAATGTCTTCATTATCTCCTAATTGGCCAAATCTCTTTTCTTTATTTTTTCTTGTTAAAGACAGATTTAAAGAACGAGTTCAGTAGCTCAGCCATTTTCAGACCGTCATTAATTTCCCGCCTTCTTATTTATTAATGGGGCAACTTCCTTGCTGGTATTTCTTGCTCCCTGAATATCTCTGTAAAAGCCTGCCTGGCTCATGCAGCCCCTGGGACCAGCGCTAACTCACTCTGACTTTGTGCTGCCCTCAGCTGCTCTGGCATACCTTCCACAGACCCCCCTGCTCTCACAGCCCTCCCTGGTCAAGGCCCTTCCACCCAAGACCTACACCTGCATTCTAGGCACAGAGGACTGAGGTCCCCACTTTTCTCTTCCACCCCATCTCTCCTTCCACTGTATTCCAGGACCTACACTAAGCTGGACACATGCTGTCACACTGACTCCTCAAGACCTTTAGGAACAAAAGAGGAAACTGAAGTGTAGGGAGCGGCAATGATTTGCCCAGGACCACTCTGCTTAGGAGGAGCCAGGTTGTGGCTCTAGTTCTATCCGCTCCATAGCTTGAGCTTTTTCCTTAATGCCAGCCAGCCCGAGGGAAGCCTATGAAGAAAGGTCATGTTTAGGATAAGTCTTGATTCAGAGGAGAAACCAGGACCAGGGAGAAGTCAGCAGCACAGTGGAAAACCGAAGTCAGAGGCCTGAGGGGTAACAGGACTGTGGTTAGCAAACTGTGTTGGGTGACCCGTCTCTCCCTTCCAAATCTTGACCTCTTTGTGTTCCATGTTCTTATCCTCTCAAGCTGGTGAGCTAAAGGACTCATGTTCCAACGGTGGCCTTACTAACATGTGGGAAGTTAGTTAGGACCCTTTCCATGCCCCTAAGGGTGCCCCTTAAAGCCTTCTGAATGTGTTCCGTGTTGATGTCTTTTGACACTGGTTCTTCAGAGGCCTTTCTTTCCAGGTGAAGTGGTTGGCCCTGCTGCTGCCCCAAATTTCTGGCCCTTGAACGGGTATAGGTAAGAGTTAGTAAGCTTTGGGCTACTTGAGCCAACAGCTACTGCCCAATAGCCCAGGCCTGAGTCTAAGCATATGCTCATTCCACTGATGACTCCCAAACCTCTGAGCGATGGGGACTTGTGGTATGGTCCTGTTAGGATCCTCCTTGAGCTTTCTATAATCGGGAATACTGTTATGTCCTAGGCTCCAGGGTCTGAGCCCAGACTCCAGGTAAGGTTTAATCTTGCCCAGGGTCCAGTGGCTAAGGCTCTCACTGTCTCCACATGCTAGTGAGTGATGAGATGGTGATGAGGTTAGTGATCCCAAGTCAAGGGTGCAGGTATAACACAGATAGCCTTGAAGACCCCGTGACTGCCCCCAAAGGCCAAATCATTGCTCTTCTCTTTGGAAATGAAAGCTCTGGACAGGCCTTTAGAAGGATCAAGGGAAGGAAGGAGAAAGAACTCAGGACAGAATCTTTCTTCCTGCCCAGCCTGGAGCCTCGGCTGCCCTCCGGCAGCAGTAGCTGGGAGCAGCAGCGGCGTGCAAAAAGGAGTCCCTTGGGGCCAAGCCCTGGGAGCTGTGTTTTTACACTAAAAGACCTTGTTTTGTGTCTCGTCCTGGTCATAACCCTGCTTAATAGAGACATTAAGATGAATGATGGAAGCTGGCTCTTTCCCTGCAGCCGGAAGGAGGGGGCAGCCTGGGTGACCCTGGATAGAGGGGACACTGTGGGGATGGGCTGAGGTAGGAAGGAATCCACAAAGCATCCCCCTCCAACACGGAGCCTGGGCTTTGGTTGGCTGGAACCTCCTGCTCCAAAGGCTGCCTCATCCAGCTGAGTTTGTCCGTGTTGACCAGCATTAGGGAGGCGGGGGTAATGCAGGCAGGAAAAGCTATCATAGGTGGACAAAGGATGACAGGGACTTTTATTTATACGGGCTTTCATAGGGCTTTGATAAGCTTCCATGTACACAGGTTTTCCGATTTATAAAAACAATAGCTAACAATTATTGGGTGCTCCTGTGTGTGTCGTGGGCTGTGCTTTATATGTATTGTCACATCTGATTCTCACAACAGCCTCACGATATAGGAAGAAATATTATTCCCAGTTTACAGATGATAAGGCAGACATTTAGAGAAGTTACGCCACTTGTCCAAGGTCACCCAGTTAATAAATAGTGGAGCTGGACTGTGAACCCAGGCAGTCTGACTTCAGAGCCTGTGCTGGCAACTCGTCATCATATGCTGCCTCCAGTTTTACAAACTGACATAGCCTGGAATTGGGAGGACGGTTGGGGAGGACTATGGTTTTTGTATCAGAATGGGAATTGATTTAGAGATCCGAGACAACCATTAGGGATAAACAGGCTCATCTCTGGATAGGGCTGCAGAAGCGGTGGGGCCCCAGGGAACAGCACTGACATAGGTCTCATTTACCATGTTTATGACAGGTCTGGCAGAGGGCAGCTCAGGGAAAGCTGCCCCTTCACAGATGACGTGAACACTTAGCGCACGAAAATGTCTTGTTTTTTGTCTTTCCCCAAATCATCCCACAACCTGCACCTGGCACTTTGCTGGGCATGGAGCAAATATCCAATAAACAGTTTCTAAAATATAGATGCTACAGCAGCCTTGAACCATTTTCAGCAGAGAGCACAGTGCTCCGTGCCTGCAGATGCGAGTGGACACAATTGGGGAAGGTGGGCCAGAGATTGCACTATCTAAAACCTTGCCGCTCCAGGTGTGGTTTGAGGACCACCAGGGAAACATGTTATAAATGCAGGGTCTGGGGCCTTTCCCAGGCGCACAGAATCACAATTTGCATGTTAACGAGGTCCCTATGCGTTTGGAAGGCACATGAAAGTTGGAGTAGCAACAGAACTAACCTAGTCACTGCCCTGCTTAAACCCTCCGGTGGTTCTTTACTGCCCTCACATCAAGCCCAAACATATTATGAAGTCTTGCTTATAAGGCTATGCATGGTTTAGCTCTTGCCTACTTCTTCAAACTGCTCTCTCACCATTTGCTTTGCGGTACTTTTTTGCTGTGATAGTACTCAGTTGCTTCCCATCTACACGTGGGCCATTTCTTTACTTTGTACCTTTGCTCATGTTATTATTCCCTTCGCCGGAAATGCCCTTTCCTCTTAACTCTTTTCCCCACTCCTTAGACGTGAGAAATTCCTACTCAACCTTTAAGATGACTTAAATGTCACCTGTTTTGGGGAAACCTTTTCAGCTATGATCAATGCCTCATCTTCAACCCTTCATTGCAAGTGGTCTCTATGGTCACAGTTATCCCTCTCAGTGACACTTAGTGCTTTACCAGTGTGTCTCCCTCATTAGACTGTACGTTTTGTGAGGGCAGGGCCTGTCTATTGTTCATGTTCCTGTCTAGTACTTTTAAGGAGCTCAGCAGAAAGTAGGTATTCAAAGAATGTTTAAGTTTTTAAAAAGTAACAGTTGGAGAAGGAGGAGGTGGAGCTCTTAAAACCAGGAAAAGTAGCCGAATCCGGTTTGGCTCAGTCGGTAGAGCATAGGCCTGCGGACTGAAAGGTCCCAGGTTCAATTCCGGTCAAGGTCATGTACCTTGGTTGCGGGTACAACCCCAGTAGGGGGTATGCAAGAGGCAGCTGATTGATGATTCTCTCTCATCGATGTTTCTAACTCTCTATCCCTCTCCCTTCCTCTCTGTAAAAAAATCAATAAAATATATTAAAACACACACACACAGAGAGAGAGAGAGAGAGAAAGAGAGAGAGAGAGAGAGAGAAACTGAGTGCTGAAGAGATCCCCTGAAGGCTTTGGATGCCCTCCTAAAAGCCCTACAGCATTCTTAGGCCAGGGGAGGAAGGGGGGCTGTGGTCAGGCACTGCCTGGAGGTTAGGAATGTTGGGCAAGCCCCTGCCCCGTGCACTAGTGAGTGCTGCAGTGCAGGGCTTGGGAGCTCAGAGGAGAAAAGGGAACAGCAAATGCTTCCTGGAGGAGGGCACATTGCTCCAGGAGTTCCGCAGGTGGAGAGGGGAACAGGAAAGGCATCCCAGCTGAAAGATCACCACCGGCAAAGGCATGGAGGCAGAAAAGTGCAAAGCATTGTGATACGTAACAATTAGTCTCTTTGGCCTGGAAGAGAGGGGGAGTTAAAGAACTGCTAGGAAATAAAGCTGGAAGCGTAGGCTGGAGCCTGAGTATAGAGGACTTGAATGTCAAGTCAAGACCAAGAAGGAATCCAATGCAAGGAAAAGGCCCTACTAATCTGAAAAAGCAGTAAAAGGAGTTTATTTAATAAATCCTGAGGGGGGAGGGAAGGTGTATAAAGGAGCCCCAGTGGGTTTGGAACTGATACTTGGCTACATACAGTGTGGGCTTTAGGCACCATGCCCTGACCCAAATATCTACTTAATCCACTGCTTTACACAGGGCTGAAAAGCCTCTTAGAGAAAAACAAGTAAATTTGAACAAAGCCCATAACTGGATCAGGAATATATCACTATGACTACAGTAGAGGTATATGGACAACCCAAAGGACACCATATTGCTGGAAGGGCCAGCAGAGATTCAGAGAGACAGAGAGACCAAATTATAGAGGAGGGAAGAGTCTGGCAGGTGTCGGCCAGATTCCATATCAGGACTGAGGATTGAAGAGGGATCATGGCTCTGGTTGAGTATGACAGTTCTCGTACACTAGTAAACTCACGCCTGGTGGTATTAGGTGTGCACAACGAGAATAAAATGGACTGGTGGAGTAAGTGGAAAGAGCCATCTCTGAAACACTTAAGAGCTGAAACAACCCTGCTGAGGAGCTCCATGTGTCCCCCTAGCTGAATGCAATATGGAGAGAGTCTTCTTACTTTTGAGAGAATGCCATGCTCTCGCACTGGCATTATGAGAATTGAGCACATCAAACAGAGACATTTAAGGCCAATATCCACATTGTACTTAGTGACACAAGCCTTTGGAACATGGTAGCTTCCATTGATCCATAGGCAAAACCGAGGGTTTTTTTTTTTTTTTTTTAAGGAATATTGTTAGAAACTGGTTATTTCCTTAGAAGCAGGCAGGAGGCCTAGAATTAGCAAGACTAGTACAGTAATTAAAGTTAATATAAACTCACTGGTACCACCAGCTGGTACAGATGGCAGGGGACATCTGCATTACTACAGACTACAAGGCAGTCCAGGGAATACAGAACCAGAAGCTTGTGAGTGGATTTGAAAAAACTGAGGGAGTCTGTTTTGGAAGAGGGAAGTTGGTACCACCGCAAAGGGGCAAAGGTGAATACCGGCAATCTGATCAGTGATGGGAAAGCCCCAGTAGACAACAGTAGAGAACTGAACTTGAAGCTGAGATGGGAACAGACAGAAGGTGGGTGTGCTGGTGGCCGGTGACCAACCTCAAGAGAAAAAGAACGAAGAAAACTTCACTCATTGAGCCTCTACTTTCCATGGGTGGGCACTCTGATAGATGCCTTCTTCACTTGATTGGTTATGCAGGTATTATCTCCATTTGATAGTGGAGGAAACAAGCCCAGAGAAGGTGACTTTCCTTATTCATCAAATATATGTACTTAGAATATAAAGATGATTAAGACACAGTTCTCTTTTGTAAGGATATCAGATTATTTCAGAAGAGAGATATAGATGCAAGTCATTTTATTTTATTTTCAAAAATATTTTTATTGATTTCAGAGCGGAAGGGAGATGGAGAGATAGAAACATCAATGATGAGAGAGAATCATTGATTGGCTATCTCCTGCATGCCCCTCACTGGGGATTGAGCCCAAAACCTGGGCTTGTGCCCTGACAGAATCGAACCATGACCTTCTGGTTCATAGATTGAGACTCAACCACTGAGTCATGCCTGCTGGACTAGAGGCAAATCATTTGATTACAGAGTAGTCCTTAGACAAGAGAAGATGTAAGCCCAAGGTGCAATGAGAGAACCACAAAGAGGTTCCCCAAACCACAGGATCAGTAAGCCAGGATTCAAATCCTGGACTACTGGAATCTAAAGCTCAGCTCCTTCCACCACTCTAGCTGCACAGCTACAGTTGTTAGGACCCTTAGTTATAGTCTGAGTTCTGAGGAGGGGCAGCAGTTCTTGCTACTGGCAGGGAATTTTTAAAAACAAGGAGAGGAAACTGGGAATTAAGATGCCATTACGCCCAGAAGACGAGATGATGGTGCCATCATAGTTACCAGGAGATACTTTCTGGGACAGGATTGATTCCAGGGCCTAGAGGTGGCAATGGGTGGTGGTAGCTATGGGAGCTATCGGAGGCAGGAAACCACGCTGGTTCTTAGAGGGGCAGATTGGGACCCAAGAATGAAGGGTCTCAAAAATCAAATTAGGGCCAAAACCGGTTTGGCTCAATGGATAGAGCGTCGGCTTGGGGACTGAAGGGTCTCGGGTTCGATTCCGGTCAAGGGCATGTACCTTGGTTGCGGGTATATCCCCAGTAGGGTGTGTGCAAGAGGCGGCTGATCGATGACTCTCTCTCATCGATGTTTCTAACTCTCTATCTCTCTCCCTTCCTCTCTGTACAAAATCAATAAAATATATTTTTAAAAAAATCAAATTAGGTTTGAGAGGAGAGGCATTGAGAATATGAGAATGAAATCAGACAATTTTTGGGCTGGAAGAACTTGCCCAATCTCTAGGATCACCAACTCCTTTTTGCTTCTGTTGCATTCAATAAATCCTGACAGGATTGTCTACCTTTTTAAAAAAACTCTTTTTCTTAAAAACATCCCCTTCTTAGGACTGGATCTGAAGAGGCCTGGGCCCCCAATCTTTTCTAAGGATGCTTTCCTCTGACTAGGGGTTGGGCAGCCCAAGCCAACCCTCCACAGTTGGGAAAGGGCTGTGAGCTGGGGCATGTGAATGACAACTCTCTCTGGAACGGTGGGTTAGGTGGGATGAAGTCAGAGGATCAGAGTTGGGAGGCGAGACCTAGAGAGGGGACAGAGAAGGCAGAGAGTGAAGCAGGTTGGGGAGGAAAGCCTCCCTGGCAGGTGGCTCCATTTGATTTCTGATTTAAAGGGGGAGGCTTAGATAGCCAAGAAGAAAAAGGCTAATAAGAAAAATATTAAACTGCAGTGTGTGTTTCCCCAGGGACTTCCTGTTGCCATGACTGACCTCCTGGAGAGCGCCATTCGTTCCCGAGCATGGCAGCTTTATAGGCACTTGTAGGCCTGCAAAGAACACCAATTTGCTGCTGCAGTTTGTTTTGATAACTGAAACTTTCAATAAATCTATATTAAAATCAAAGGGAAAATTAACTAGGCCCTAGTGAGGGGCACAGAGATAAGGGAGCACATTACCACCCTGGCCTCAGCCACCCCACATCCGTCTCTTAGTTCAGATTCAGGTCACTAGGGAGATGAATGGCTCAGGCTCATGGGGAACAGCCCCGGGGAGAGCAGGGCGAAGAAGGCATGGCCAGGTCCAGCCCTCACTGCTCCTGGAGAAGCAGAGAGGTCTGTGGGAATAGGATGGGGGGTGAGGAGGTGGGGTGACGGTGGGAAGAATTGGAGAGAGGGGTGGGAGAGGGGCAAAAATAACAGAAATAGCCAATATTTGCTGAACTCCAGATACTGTGCTAAGCACCTTTGTATTTAATTCTAACTACAAGTAGGCACTAGTGTTATCTCCACTCTATAGATGAAGAAACTGAGCCTCAGAGAGGCATGTGACTCACCTAAGGTCACAGAATGAGCCAGGACTCAAACCTGAACAGGCTCTCTCCAAGCCCACTATGCTGTCTTTGGTAGCTTACAGGGACTGTGAATGGCAGAAGCAGATTTTCTAGTTCTCAGTTAAAAACGGTTCAGAACCAGTTTGTGTCAAATTTGGGGGCTGCCATGTACTGTCGTTGAGTCCTGGGTTCTCTGCCCTTTGATTGCTGATTAAGGCCCCAGCTTTGATGGCTATCTTGCTGTTCTTCCTGGTGGTTTGACAGGGCAGGAGAAGAACCGACTTGGTCCTCTTTTTGATCCCTGTTCTCAGTGTTCACTTTAGCTCGGTCACTTACATCAGCAGTGAGGAGGCTGCCCAGGGTATATCTATGTCTGGGTATTGGGTTCAGCTCATCTGCCTCCAAAAATTCACTTGCCCTTTCTCCACCCCCAACCTTGGGTCTTGGCCACGTAGTCTTTGGATAGCCCAGCTGCCACTACTGTCACTCATTTACTAACACATCTGGTTGTCGTCTTCTTCTTCTTCTTTTTTTTTTTTTAAATATATTTTATTGATTTTTTACAAAGAGGAAGGGAAAGGGATAGAGAGATAGAAACATCTATGAGAGAGGAACACCGACCAGCTGCCTCCTGTACACCTCCTACTGGGGATGTCCCCCCAACCAATGTACATGCCCTTGACTGGAATCAAACCTGGGACCCTTCAGTCCTCAGACCATTGCTCTATCCACTGTGCCAAACCGGTTTTGACAGATGCTCCAATGTACACACTGTGGTAGGACTATAATGAAGCTCATTTGACCAGAGGCTGTGTATGACTCCTCTCTCCATTTCTAGTCTTAGATGAACCACTGTGCTTTGGAATGTGGGATCTGGCACCCCCTGCGGCTACCTGAGTGGTGGGATAATACGATCCTCTCTGAGAAGTGATGGTTCTACGTGGCCTGAATGACAAGGCAACTACCTGTGCTTTCTTTGAAGCGCTGGTCAACTTTATACTACCTATATTTTCTTTCCCTCCTTCCCTGCCTCACTTCCCTTTTCCCTCTTTGCTGCCCTGAGATTATACTTCCTAATGAAGTCTTATCACATAAGCTTCGCTTCCGGCTCTGCTTTCTAGGAAACCAGAAAACAGAAAATCACAACAGTGTCAAAGGCTTGATGAAGCCAAATGCTGGGTTAGCAGCAGTATAAGGCACCAAGTGTAGAGTGAGCTTTTACACTATTCTGTTATTTGAATGTATTTCGCCTGGTCTTTAGCTAAAAAGAGCTTAGTCTGTTGAAGTCCTAGATTACACATGTGTCAAACACAAGGCCCGCGGGCCAAATCCGTCCCGCCAGGCCTTGCAATGTGGCCCGCACCGCGCTGTCATCACTGCACTCCGCTGCGTTTCCATCACAATGACAGTTTATGACTGTTCAGTAAACCATTCGGCCCGCGATTTAGGCTGGATTTTAGATTTTGGCCCCTTCTCTGATTGAGTTCGACACCCCTATCCTAGAAGGTATACAATTGAGCTCTAGAGCACAAAGGAGAAAAAAGCACATCCTGAGGGGAAATCAAGGTGGTCATGGAAAGTTCCGTGGAGAATACTGGGGCTGGGCTTTAAAGAGAGTCTCCAGAAAATTGACCATCACGAAAAAGGTAGTCTTTGGGGAAGAATCCAAAATGGCTGCACAGGTAAACACCTAGCCACAGCCACACACAACAATTTCAATAAAATACAACTAAGATATGAAATGGACATTACCCAGAACTACAGGAAAGTTGACTGACTGGAAATTCTACAACGAGAAGCAAGGAGAAAACCAGAAGGAAGAGCGGAGGAGCTGGAAAAGCCTAAGGTACAGAGACACGTGGCGTGCTGAGAGGACGGAGCCGGAGAGGAGGGAGGCTGAGTGCCTGGCTGGCGTTCCCTAGAGGGAAGGAGATAAAAGCTCCGGACTGTGCTGAACCCCAGACCCGACAGCGCTGAACCCCAGTTCTAGGCCAGACCCGGGGGACCCAGGCTCAAACAGAGGGAGCCGGGGCTGTGAGGCGGAATCCCAGGGGAGAGGTGAAAGGCAGAGCCCCCGGAGGCGCGCACATTACAGGCAGAGGACGGACTGTCGACTCTGCTGCTAGATTGCCCTGGTGGGAAGGAGACAAAGGACTGTGCTGGACCCCAGTTCCGACTGCTCTGAACCCCAGTTCTAGGCCAGTCCCCGGGGACCCAGGTTCATACAGAGGGATCTGGGCTGTAAGGCAGAACCCCGGGGGAGCTGTGAAAGGAGGTCCCAGAGGTGCACACGGTTGGCTGTGCCACGGGATTGCCCTGGTGGGAAGGAGACAAAAGCTCCAGACTGCTCTGAACGTCACCCCCAACTCCACTTCCAACTGAACTGAACCCCAGTTCCGGGCTCACTGAGGGAGAGCCTAGACTGTTTGGTAGCAGGCGAAAATCAAGAGCACCTTTCTCTCAGAGGTGCTTGCAACTTGTACTGAAGGACCCTGGGGATTACTGAGACTCAGGAGCCCCATAAGGCGGGGCTGACGGAAGCCAAGGCTGTGGGCTCCACCCTGAAACCCCACCCCATCCAAGCAGAACTCAGACACTTTTAAGGCTACCAACTCAGGGAAGCTGCGAAAATGCTGACACAAGAAAATAGATCACAAAGGAAAGAAATGGAGGACAAAAAGCGACTGGATATAGAGTTCAAATCTACGCTTATTAGGTTTTTCAAGAATTTCCTAGAAAAGGTCGATAAGACCTATGAGGATATGAAAAGGGATCAACTAGAATTAATAAGGAATCAATAAGAAATAATAAGGAATCAACAAGAAATAAAAAATACATTGTCTGAAATAAAAAAATATTATACAGAGTCCTAAAAACAGAATGGAAGATCACAAGAATCAAGTCAAAGATTTGGAACATAAAGAGCCAGAAAACACTCCTCCGCTGAAGCAAGAAGGCAAGAGAATCCAGAAAATTGAAGATAATGTAAGAAACATCTGGGACAACTTCAAGCAAACCAACATCAGAATTATGGGGGTCCCAGAAGATGAGAGAGAGCAAGATATCGAAAACATACTGAAAGAAATAGTGACAGAAAACTTCCCCCACCTGGTGAAAGAAATAGACTTACAAGTCCAGGAAGCGCACAGAACTCCAAACAAAAGGAATCCAAAGAAGACCACACCAAGATAAATCATAATTAAAATTCCAAGAGCAAAAGACAAAGAGAGAATATTAAAAGCAGCAAGAGCAGAGCAGGTAGTATAAAAAGGAGCACCTATAATATAGGTCCTATATGATTGTCAGCTGATTTCTCAACAGAAACCATGCAGGCCAGAAGGGAATGGCAAGAAATATTCAAGGTGATGTATAGTAAGAACCTACAGCCAAAAATAATCTACCCTGCAAAGCTATCACTCAGAATCGAAGGCCAGATAAAGAGCTTCACTAATTAAAAAAAGCTAAAGGAGTTCATCACCGCCAAACCAGAATTATATGAATTGCTGAAGGGGGTTCTTTCGGAAGAGAAAGTAAATAAAGATAAAAATTATGAACAACAAATACATAACTATCAACAAGTGAATCTAAAAACCAAGGAAATTAAAAAAAAATCTGATGAACAATATTAACTGGTGAATATAATAGAATCAGAGGTATGGAAGGGGAGTGAACTGACGATTCTTGGGGAAAAGGGGAGAGGGGGATGTGGGAAGAGACTGAACATAAACTGTGCACCTATGGATGAGGACAATGGGGGGGTGGGGAAAGGACAGAGGGTGGGGTGGGAACCTGGTGGAGGAGTGCAATGGAGGAGGGGGGGAAGAGGAACATTTGTAATAATATGAACAATAAAAATTTATTTAAAAAAATAAAAAAATAAATAAAGAGAGTCTCCAACCCAGATAGTGCAGGTTTACTTCATTCTTAGACAAGAAGGTTGGCTGTACCCTATTCTCAGGCCAGACTCGGGATATAATCAAGCCAGAGACAGGAGAGGCTATATCCAGGCCTTTTATTTGTCTAATTTTATTTATCTACTTACTTATTTATTGTCTGTTTTTCCTCATCCTTCTCCTCTCCAATATAAAAGCTCCACGAGGATACAGGCTTTATATGTATTATACACCAATTAATCCTCAGCAACAGAAACAGGGCCTGAAACTTAGGCGAGGCCCTATAAATATATGTTGACTCACCAATCAACTGGGATTAATATTTAGATGACATTATGGAGGAGGAAGACCTAATTCAGGAGATATAGGCAGATGTGCTTCCACTTTACTGACCTAGAGTTAAGTGACACCTGTCACTGCTGATGTTTATTCACCTCATTGGTCCACAAACATTTACTGAGTGCCTACTTTTGCCTGGCACTGTGCTGGATATTACTGATAACAGCATAAACAATACTGAAATAATGCTTACCTTAAGGGAGTTTACAGTCCTGGGGGAGAGACAAAAAGGAAATAGACAATTGTAAAACAATGGGATGAAATGAATAGGTGCAGAGTCAAATAACCTAAGCCAGCTCAAGGGGGAACCATTATGTTAAGGTGAGATCTCAAAGGTGGCAGGGTCCAGAAATGACATGATTTCTTTTAAGTGAAAACATGCAGACAGCAGAGGGCTTGGTGACTGCAGCTAGGCCCAGGAGATGACTTCTGCCTGTTTGGGAGGCTGTCAAAGCCATCATTGGCTTGGTCCAGGCTGGGGTTTCCCAGCTCAGAACCTGGTAGTCTTGACTTCCCAGAGAGTCATCATCTGGATGAAAAAACACTTCTCCGGCTTTGGCCAGAGTACTCTCCAGTTGATGGAAGAGACTGGCCGAGGCTGTCCATGGAAACTCTTCACTGTTGAGGGCGGAATCCTTTTAACCTGTAAGTTCCCTCTGGAACCGACCTGAACGAGTTATTTCCCTCTTCCTGAGAAAGGGCCCTTGAGAAATCTTAGGGGGGGAAAAAACTAAGCATTTTCTTCTTAGCCTAAACACCCCTCTTCTCGGTTCTCCCTCCACGCCCTGCTCCCCACAGAGAGTGAACAGTAAGGACCTGTTGAATGAACAAATCATGAGAAGTTGTCATCCAAATATAACGTCATCGATGAGCCTATACTCGCCTTACAGAATATATTTTAAGTTGGGAAAACGGAAAGTGAACCTGGAGTCCGCTCTAGGCCTTGGAAAGTTTTCGTGTGTGTGTGTGTGTGTGTGTGTGTGTGTGTGTGTGTGTGTGTGTGTGTGTGTGTTTAAATTTCTTTCACAGTCGGAAAATGAGCCCCCCCCCTTCACTCTCTTGTGAGTATTTGCCACCTCAAAACTACAAGTCCCATAAAGCCGGCCACCGGGAACCACCATCTTGGCATACCTTAGCGCGCATGTCGGCAGGAGAGTTAACATTTGGGGAGAAGAAGCCCCGCCCACCTGCACCCCCATTGGTCGAAGGAGCCGGTGGCGGGATCAGCGATTGGCCACTGCGCCCGTCCGTCCACCGCGTCGGCCGGGGTCAGAGTGCGCGGAGGTGAGTCGGTGTGTTGTGGACTCGTGGTGCTGGCTGCTGCTTTTGAGGCGGCCGGGATCGGGCGGTGGGGAGCGAGCGGAGCTGGCCCTCCCTCTGTCCGGCCGGCGCCACAGTCGGCGCGGGCCGCGCCCGCTGCCGCAAACTGCCCTGAACGGCTGCTGAGGCCGAGGGAGACGTCGGGGCCTGCACCTGGAGGGAGCCTGCCGCGCTGGCCCCAAGGAGCGGGCGTTGCCATGGCGACAGCCTCTCCTGCTGCTGCTGACGGGGGGCGGGGGCGGCCCTGGGAAGGAGGGCTGGTCTCCTGGCCCCCTGCCCCTCCCCTTACTCTCCCCTGGACTTGGATGGGCCCGAGTTGGGGGCAACACCCTGGGGTGGGTGATAAGGAGAGGCTCCCCAGGGTGGGCCTTGGTTGATGCATGCGGGGTGAGAGGGTCGCGGCGCGCACCATTGGTGCAGCTTGGGTGCGGGCCCATGTGCTCACCCTGGATGCGTGATCTACTGAGTAATGGTCAGGCGGAGAGGGCGTGGGGCAGGGCTCTGCCAGACAAACTGGGGGAGGTGACTAAGGGTACTGGCTTCTTACGTGGGATTGATTACCAGGGAGGAGGAAGAGAGCTTTGACCAGAGAGGATAGAAATGCAGCAAGGAAATAGTGGATAGAACGTCCCCTTTCCCCCTCCCCAACACCCACACAGACACATAAGGTCAGTTTACCTCTTTGTAAATCTGTAGCGGTGGTAGTAGTGATGGTGGAAGGCGTGAATAAGGGGCCTACCTGGGCTAGCTTTCTGTTTGTTTTTCCTGCAAATGTTACAGCAACAGGTGCTTTCTTAAAACAAAAAAGCGTGAACTAGGATTGGGGGTTGGCTTCGAGTTCTTGCAAAATATAACTGCTCCTGTTGATTTGGAAGATGCTGAATGTGGTCCCTCATTGAGGGGTTTGGATTCTGCCCTTTGGGCTGGGTTTTGCAAATTGATGGTGTCTATCCTTGCCTCTATAGTTGTCTGGCATTAGCTCTAGTCAGACATTTTACCAGTCTGCCAGCTGAAGGGCAAAAAAACCACGAATCCCATTGGCCAAAGACCATGCACTATTTGAACTATAGTAGGTTGTGATTGGCTGAATGATTTTTTTGACTGTAGAGTTTCTGCTAGAAATTGGCTTCATCAAATTCTGCTTTATTCTGACTTTATCATACACAGCAGGCCTTGTTTTAGTGGGTTCGTGCCTGGAGCTTAAGTATATTATACCTGAATTCCCTACCTTTTAAAAGCCAATTTATAAACTGGGACTTGGAGTGTGACTCCGCTAATGTGTGTGCCTGTGATCTTGGTTAGAAACCCACTTGGCTGCCTTTCCTCAGAGAGGTGGGGGTTGGGGGAAGGGAGCTGCCGGGAAAGTGATTGATAAGGTTTCCTTTATGGATTCCGTGGTGCTTCACTGGAGCTCAGAGCACTTTGGCAACTTAAGCACTCCAAATTAAAAGCTCATTAACAATTCCCGCCCAAAGATCCTGTAAATAATCGGCTAGCTAGGTCATAGAGCTTGACTGAGAGCTCTCCTTCCAGCTTCCACCTCCACATAAAAGTCCTTTTACTCCTTTTCATCTTGAAAAGTGTTTTGTTTGTGGTGGGCTAAGCTGATGAGTGACATTTTCTCAGAGAATCTGAGTAGAATAAAGTCTGAAATGTGTATAGAGTGGTAGACAGGAATAGATGGGTTCCAAACCTAGGTGTTTCTTTGTGCAAAGGGCATTTTGCTAGCTTATACGGGCACCTCCTGCAACTTCTAGTCCTTTAGAAGATCTGAATTAGGTGGTAAATAATGATAGGTGTCCATTGATGATTTGATTTGGAATTTGGTTACCTTGACTTTCTATGAACTTGAGACAGCCCTGGAAGTATCCTGCAAGTGTTTCCTAGTTTATGTGAACATTTGCAATGTGGCTTGGGTGTTTGCTGGCAACCGCTCTTCTAATCCTGGCCTCAGTTCCTGAGTTCTGAATATTGCCATATTTACTAGTGTCCTCTCCTTGACTGGACTAGGATTCTGGGATTATCCAGACAGCATACAACTTTATGGCCTCTTTCTCAGTCTAAGCTTATATATTGTAAATGTTTAGTGTTCCTAGGAGGTAAGTCTCTTAAGAAGAAAAATATGCTACTAGAGAACATAAAATTCCTCATTCCAAAAATATATACTGTCAGTAGCTTCTGAAATCTCTATACAGGCACCGTCCTTCCACATAGATGGCTGTTATCCTGAAGTAGTTTGAGTTTAGGAGTTTGAAGTATATACTGTTAGTCCTTAAATTTTTTCATATAGCAGCCCCATGGGGAGTTGATCCTTTGTATTGAAATAGATTTGTTGCAGAGATGTGTATTTATCCACAGCATTGGGGCTTTCCAGCTTTCACAGAACCTTCAGCATCCCCAGCTACCAGCCTTGGCATCTTCGAAGTACGGAGAGGTGAGAATTCTGCTGCCTGGTCAAGTTTGGCTTGACTTCTTCCTTATGAGCATTTGAGCTTGGAGGGTGAGGGGTTGGGGCAGGTGCAGATTGTATTGTGTGTAGCTTTTTCTAATAAGACACCATATGCTCAAAAACCACTGAAACTTACCCAAAGTCTGTAAGTGTGAGAGTTGGAGGTAGGGTATTCAGATTCTCAAGTTCTGTCCTGATTTCTTTGTGGGCATTTCTTGAACATCTACATTAGGTTTATAAAGGTTTAATAAGCTGGAGTAGTTCTTTATTCTGAGAAATAAACATCTTTAGACAGTAGGAAGGAACACATTCATTTGACTTTTGTTAATGCCTTTGGCCAAGGCCTTTGGGATTGTGGTTTAATTTGGGTTGTGAGTCACCTTTGGGTGGATGGTTAATCCCAGCCTATCTCCATTTTACACGGATTGAGGCTAGCTAAAAAGATAGACTCTGATGATTGATATCCAGGATTTCAGAGGCTGTTTCATAACTAAGGACCAGACACTTTGCTAGGCCCTGGGATTGTGGTGCTAAATAAGATAGCTACTTCCCCTGACCAGAGAGCTTATAAATTCAAGGGGAAGACAGGTAGTAAAGTAACAATTATAATACACCCTGAGAGTAAGGAAATAATAATAAGGTAAGTGTAGGTGCTTTGGGAGTACTCAGAAGAGTCTCTCACCCGGACTAATGGGCGAAGGGAAGGCTACTCAGAGGAAGTAACTTCCTTATCTCGAATTAGATGAAAACATGAGGGACCAATCGTGAAGGTCAGAGCTTTGTTGAAGTTTAATGTGATTGAAAGAGTACTCCGTGGGCAAGGGGTAGGAAAATATGGTGAGAAATGAAACAGGAAAGGTAAACAGAGGCCAGGACCTTAAAGATCAGAAGCAGATGGTGGGTAGGGGGGAAATTAGAAACTTTTTCTGTAAAGGACCAGTACATAGTAAGGCTTTGTGGGTCTCTGTCACAATCATTCGACTCTACTCAACTCTGCATGAAAGCAGACATAGAACAAAAATGAATGACGTGGCTGTGTTCCAGCAAAATGTGTAAAAACAGTGGCAGCTAGATTTGGCCTGTCGGCCATGGTTTGCCAGCCCCAGAGCAGACTCTCATAAGCGCAGTAAGGATTCATGAAAAGGTATTAAGCAGTGGATTGATAATATCTGTTTTGGAAAGTTTGCTCTGATTTCAGTGGTAAGAATGGGTCAAAGGAGACAATACTGAAGCACAGAGACCAATAAGGTGACTGTAGCAGTTACATGGGTAGCATTTTATATTTCCCTCTTTGAGGCAGTATTTTGACACGTAAAGATTGAGTATAACTGAATCTTTGTATATATGTATACAGTATACTATTCTCTTTCCGGATTTCCAGGCCATCTATTAGAGCTTAAAAGATGTCTACCAAAGAAGTTGTTGGTGATACCAGCTCCTATTTCACAGACTAGAAAAGATGTAGGAAGAGAATGTTGGTGTCAAATGATAGAAAAGACTTTGGGAACTCTTTTCTTTTTAAAGAAGTTGGAAATACATGGAGCTCTGGTAGAGATCTTGGTCTTAGGGCCTATAACTCAATGACAATTGCTTTGAACTTCTTGAACCGTACACATAGAGAACCACCCCTTTTCCTAAGCTTTCCAGGAATTGCCCTCATTATTGTCCTACTCAGTCTCTCCTTACTTGTGGCAAAATGATGCCCTTTGTTCTGGTTTCGGGAATGTTGCTTAGGCAGAGGGACCAATTGAAGTTGAGTGTTTGATGAATTGTTTCCTCCTCCTACAAGCCCCAGTGTACTTGCATTGCTGAAGAGAAGCCTGTAGGTTTCTGATACAGTGTTATGTGACCTTGGGTAAGTGACTTACCTGAGTTTAGCTTTCCTACCTGTAAAAGGGATAATGGAACTTAATAGGGTTGGTTAAAGGATTTAATGAGATATTATATGTAAAGCTCTTAGTTCAGTGTATTTAACTTTTATTAAATAGTTGCAGAGATGTGTATTTAGTGTATAGTATTTTACACAATAATTTTTATAAAGCAGCCAATAATTGGGTGAGTTGGCCTGTGGCTTAGTATATTTTGGGTCCTCACAGATTGTATTTGTGGCCATATGATAGAAGTATAGACCCTGGCGGAGGTGAGGCCGTCAGCAGACAGGAGGAAGTTACAACTAAAGCAAGGCACTGCTCTTCATAATGGAACATTTTCAGAGAGCAGGAATCCCATTTAGAATCCCAGAACTTTGTTCAGTGTGGACCTTAGTCCCCATACCATCAGTGAAGCGAGTTGAGAGAGCAGCTACCCAAAGAAATTCACCGAAATGTGACCAGTCATCTCTCCCAGTCCGTCTGGATGCCTTTTATTACTTTTCACAACTCTAGGAAGTGGGTCAGATGGTCAGCATTATTATCCCTGCTACTCATTGAGGAAACTGAGGCCCAGTAAGGTTAAGTGTGTTGCCCAAGGTCATGCTGTAAGGTATCGTGAGAGCTAGTGCAGATTTGCCTCCAGATGAAATTGTTAGTTTATTGCTGTGATTTCTCTTCCTTTGAGTCAGAGATGTGTAGTCACTGCAGAAATGTGTTCTGATGCATGCCTTATCCAGATATGCTAGGCTTAATTTGGGTCCTACTTTATACTCTTGGTCCTGTTGGATTTTAATTGATGGCTGCTAGGAACAGGCCTGTTGAGAAGCAGATTCCCTTTGGGTCATTGTTTTTAGCCCGTCCTCCTTTGGGGACATTCTTGGGGGAGCCTTGGGTTATAAGAGATTGCTTTGATATGTTCAAAATTGTGCCTTGTGCCCCACAGCTACAGGTAAAATCAAAAGGCGGATAATTTATGGGAGTGTCAGAGCTGGCCGCTGGCACCTCAGGAGGCCATTAGTATGCCTGTTCAGACCCTCTGTGTCCTTGCAATTGATTCCTCTTTGCATGAGCTTGATTTGGGAAGCTGTAGATCTGTGGTAGTGATTGGATGTGACAGTCCAAACACTGGTCCCTAAATTAATCCTTTTAATAGTATTCTGGCACCAAGGCAATGTTTCTCCCCTCTCCCTGAGAGGACAGAATGGGGTGGCTTAGGAGGAATGAGGGAGGGGTGGGGAGAGAAAGGGAGAGGAAAAGAAGCTTTGATTGGTACTTAGACCCTGCTCTGCTCTAACATGTTCTGATTCCAGCCCAGTTGACATTATGACTTTGGGCATATACATTCATTCAGCAAACATTGACTCACACTTACTTGTTCCTGGCTCTGGACTAGGAATACAGAAATGACTAAAATGTGGCCCTTGCCCTTAAGGATCTATGTCTAGCTCAGTGTTTCTCATACTTACTAAACTCATGCACTATTAAGATGGAGAAAATAATTTTATGCATTTCTTTAATGCTGCTTGAAATTTTTAAATGCAGCAGAGTCTGACCAAAGACAAATCAAATAAATTATCATGTCAGATATTATTTTAAACACAAATAAGTGTGCGCGCGCGCGCGCTCGCACACACACACACACACACACACACACAGACAACTATACCTACTATCAATATATTCTATCCTCACCTTCTTCCTGAAAATGGCTGGTAGGAGGAGAAACGGATAACTAAAATCTTATAATCTAGTGAGATAAAAGTTATCGAATAAGGATAAACTGTGCTATTGGATCAATTAACTTTATGATGGTGCCAGAGAAAGCTCCCCAAAAGGAGAGATTTGAGTTGGATTTTGAGGAAGGAGCAATAATTTGTCTGGTGAAAATAGAAGTACATTTTAAAACAGAGGAAGGAGCATTTGCCAAGGCACAGATTTATAAAAGAAAACATCTAATTTGGGGAACTGAGCAAGAGCTGATTATCACCTTGCCTCCTGCCAGTTTCTCTGCTCTGTGAGATGGGAGGATTTGCGCCTCTGGAATTGTTGAGAAGAGGCTTTGTGCTCCTTGTGCTGCGGTGTTTTAATCCAGGGTACCCCTTTCTGTTTCTGCTTTTTGTACCCAGGCTGCAATGTGTTTTTCTTGTTAGAATATATTTAAAAATTGTTACAAAAACAAATTTGGATGAATTGGACAAACTTAATTATTGCTTGTGGTTGAATTATTTTGAGTGAAAGTCACACCTTATCTCCAAAAAAAACAAAACAAAACAAAACACACTGAAGTGGATATGCATTGCTAGCCTTATGGCTGGCTGATGGGGGAATCAGTCCAGTGGGGAAAATGGGCCGTCAAGCATGGGAGAGGAGAACAGGACCCAAAGTGCCTCTGAGCCTTAATTTTCTCATATATAAAGTGATATAAAGTGGTAATACTGTTACCCATTTTGCTGGATAGTTGGAAGGATGAAATGGGATGAAATTTGTAAATTCCTAATAATGAGCCTGTCTTACAGTAAATTTTCAGAAAATGTTGTTTTCCTTTTCTCTTTATCATGTTAATAGCAATGGCTCTCTTTTACAGAGCACTTACTGTTGTGCAAAGCACTTTATATACATTGCATGTCTACATCAAACCCCTAATAGATAAGTATTTTTATAGGTGTCATTACAAAGGATATGTATTAGAGTTAGGATTAAAACCTAAGCAGGGCTAATATCAGCCTTTTGACAACTAGCTATATGACTCCTTGTTTCTGTATTCTCCATCTCATAAGTAGAAGGTTTTGGGGACTGATGCTGTCTATGAGTATAAGAGGTGCTTAACAGGGTGAGAGTACCATACCCTGCCCTTCATCCATGTCTATTTTATTTATGTTGTGTTAGGAAATAAGCCTTTGCCCCTGCTTGTATGCAATGGGGTCAGAACTGTAGGGTTTTGCAAAGAGATGTTTCTCAGCTTTGGTCCCTCTATGGAATAGGCCAAACTACTGGATGTGGCTGATGGATTGGCAGACAGCAGGCAAAATCACAGTCACTTCTTTTTAGTTATATTTTTGTTTATTTTATTTTTTTAATACATTTTTATTTATTTCAGAGAGGAAGGGAGAGAGAGAGAGAGAGATAGAAACATCAATGATGAGAGAGAATCTTTGATAGGCTGCCTCCTGCACAGCCTACTGGGGACTGAGCCTGCAACCTGGCCATGTTCCCTGACCAGGAATGGAACCGTGACCTCCTGGTTCGTAGGTTGATGTACAACCCTGAGCCACTCTGGCTGGGCACAGTCACTTCTTTTTTTGTGCTGCCTTGACCTACTGAGGCAAGCATGGGGAGAGTGAACCTCCGATGGCCTGTGATGTTGCCACCAGAAGTTGAAGTTCCTGGAGGTCTTTGGTGACTTTTGCTCTGCTGATAGCTTGGGATTAGCAGCTGCTTCTGACATTGGGTTAACTTTCCCTGGCCCTGTGTTGGAGCAGAAGCAGCTGTAGCTACAGGCCACGAAGTGACAGGTTCTAGAGAGGAGAATGATTTATTGAATTGAGAACCCAGCTTTGGAGTTCCTTCTTCATTCCATTTTGGGGCCATCGGGAAGTTGTGTAGGGGTTCTAGGGCATGCCAAGCTTAGTTGTCCCAGCTTCTGCCTTTTAGCACATTAGACCTAGCTCTCAGGCCCTTGGCCTCTACTTGGGAAGCAGGTGATGAGGTCTTGTGTTGAGGCAGTGGCCCAAGTCCCTGAACTGGGAGTTGGGAGCTCTGGGTTCTATTCTTACTCTTTCTTGCTTTGTGAACCTTGTGCAATCATTTCTTTTACTGGAGCTCATTTTCACTGGCTGGCTGGACTATGTCACCTCTTATGTTTTCTTTCACCTTTGATAGTCTCATTTTCATAGAAAGCGCTCTGGGAAGTAAGGATGCATTCATTAGATTGAAGATGATTACTTTTTAAGGCATACAATTTGTTTCTATTTTCCCCAGGCTATTTTTAGCTGCCTAAGATAGAGCCTGTGACCAAGGAAGTTCCAGACAGGTATTGCTGTATTGTCTGTTGATGCTTCTGTGACGTGGGTGCCTGAGCAGTTGTGACTACTGGTCAGATTGGGTTAGAGACTTGCCCCAGGACTGGGAACTGGGGAAGCTACAGCTCACCCAGGTGCTTCCAGTCAGCTGGACTCAGAACCTGCCTCTGGTGCCTTGGAGTTTCTCTGGAATCTTCTGCCACCTATTCTGGCTTTTAATGGAACGGATTGAATCCAGAGGTGTACAAACCTTCCCGCCCCTTTCCCGCTCCTCCTCCCACCATTTCAAGTATATATGGTTGGGGAGATAGGGTGGGAGTAGATCCCGTGTTTCATGATGGGCTTTTCTTCTTTTCCATCCCCCAGGCTCCCCTGGTCTGTGCATGTGGATGTTAAAGGATGGCCCCCCTCCCTTTGCCCTCCCTTCCCCCCTCTAGTAATGGAAGGCTATAAAACGTCTATTTACCCAAGACACCAGAACGACTCCTCTGTGGTTCCACTAATCTGGTGATTTGGTGCTTCTCTGGTCTCTCAGGTAAATACAGATTGAGGCTTTTTATAAAGGCATATTATTTCCCTCATTAAATGTGTGTTTTGGCACATGCGTTATTTACCTGACCGACAGTAATGGCTGCAGAGGAGCCATTGGTGTCTGTTGTGTAAATACTCTGCACAGAGACCATCCTCCTGGGGCTGTGGCTCAGGCCTGTTTCTCCAAATCTGACTAGCCCTGTGGCAGTCCTGTTTACTCCTCCCCTGCCCCTAGAGGGCTGGTCCCTTCATTTTTGAGAAGGGAATCATTCATTTTCCTCCTTGTCATAAGCTACTTACTACTGTTAATTTACTAGGAGAAATAAAAGGGTACCTAAGAATAAATGTGTAAATCTTGGTCTCTGATGAAAGGTTGTGTGCAGAAAAACACAGAATCATAAACTGTTTCTTCTGTGTTTTGCCCCTCAACTAGATACTCAAATCCCAGTTGATAATATAAGTTCTAGACTTATATTCTGCTAACTTATGACTAAAGTATAAAGACATCAATAGAAAAGAGAAACCCCTAGAAGCCAGAGAAAACGAGGGCAGGTGAAGCTCCACTGTACTTAGGGCAGGGATGTTTCCTAAGAAGGCTCCAGTGGAGGCAAGAGTGCCCAGTGAGGGGGCACCAGTTGAGGCTCTGATGGAGACTCGCCAGCCTCCCTGCTAGAGGAGAGCATGCGACGTGCATTCTGTGGACAGTGTGGGGAGATTGCCCCCTTACGTACTGTCTGTTTTCCGTTTCTTTTTTAAAACAACATTGTGTATGGACTAAAAGATAAATTTTAAGAAGTTTGAAATAGACCAAATTTACATAAAAGTTGGAAATTTAATACAAATAAATTTTTTTTGAACCATTTGAGAGTTATGTTATTGATCTAATGCCCCATCACCCTGAATACTTTGCATGTATTTCCTAATGCAAGGACATTTTTCTACCTAAACAAAATGGAACCATGAAAACTAGGAAATTGACATTGATAACATTACCTCCATCTAATCCTCAAACCCCATTCAAGTTTTGCCTGTTGTCCCAGTAATGTTCTTTGTAGCAAAATGATCCAATTCATAATTGTGCATTGCCTTTAGTTATTAAGTCTCTTTAATCTCCTTTAACTTACCTAAGTAACTATACCTTGACCTTCATAACCATATATATATATTTAAATATATGTTTTCATTGATTTCAGAGAGGAAAGGAGAGGAAGAGAGAGATAGAAACATCAGTGATGAGAGAGAATCATCTATTGGCTGCCTCCTACACACTTCACTCTGGGCATTGGGCCGAGACCTGGGCATGTGCCCTGATCAGGAATTGAACCATGACCTTCTACTTCATAGGTCAATGCTCAACCACTGAGCCACACCAACCAGTCAATGACCTTGATACTTTTGAACATTATAGGCTGACCGTCCTTAATTAGGGTTTGTCCGATATTTTTTGATGATTATATTTAGGTTATACATCTTTGAATATCATAGGAATGATGCTGTGTTCTTCTCAATGCATCTTATATCTTGTGGTATGATATTATTAATAATGTTCATTTTGTTCAGTGAATTAAGGTGATGTCTGCCAGGCTCCCCCTTTATAAGCTTACTTCCTATTATAATAAACATTCTATGGGGAGGTACTTTCAACTATGTGGATATCCCTTATGAGACTTAAACTTTATTTATTATATCTTTATGAAGTCATAAGTTTCCTTTTTATTTAGCTCATTATAATATATTAATATCATCATTTATTTTGCCAGATCCCCTTGAAACTGACTTCTGCATGTTTTTGATATGTTATTATCATTGAGAATTTCCTTGCTTTCTGGCATAATATGTTCCAGGTTCATCTTGTCCCTTTCTCTACCATAGCCCAGAAATCAGCCATTTCCCAAAGAGCTCTGGAGAATATTATTTAGAAGGCAACTGGGTTCTATGTGTACTTATTGTTATTGGAGTGTTGCTGCTCCTTGGTCCTTCAGCAAACAGAGCTAGAAAATATATTTGCTTGTGTTTGTATATTTGTATATGTACCTGTGTGTGTATATTCATACTCACATTTGTATCTAGCTTTATTTTTATTTATTATGTATCAGAAATTTATCTTTTCCTTTTTCCATATTTTAATTCTGTAGTCTAATAGTGAGAAATGGGGGTCTCCATGACTTTTAATATATGCCCTTCTTTAATTAATTCCTCTTTATATATCGTTGCCACTGCTCTTTCCCCCTCTTGGTGCCCTTTTTACCCTGCCCATGACTCACCACATTGGACTCTCCCACCATTCCCCATGGATGCTCTCCATACTCCACATGGGCTCTGACATGCTACATCACACCTCCCTGCATCTGTATGGATGCCCTCCTCACCTACATGGGCTCTCATTCTAACCTCCAGACCCTTCTGCTTCCCCCACTCCAATTGTTGTTGTCACCTGCTAAAGCCATTAGATTGAATTTTTCAGTAAGGAAAGAGGAAGAGGTGCCCTCTGTTTCTTGACTTGAGTTGAACTTGGTTTTTAGAAGTAAGGGAAGTGTAGAACCCAGTGAGTGCTGACATGTGGAGGCCTGGTCTACTAATGTCTGCTCTCAAGACTTCCTATAGGAGAAGCTATTTGATGTGGGTGAAATTAGATAAGAAAAGTAAGACCTGCCGGAAAAGGAACTCTGGCCATTAATATGTTGTCCATGGAAGGAAGGGAATAGGTATATATATATATATATATATATATATATATATATATATATATATATATATAGTATGGCATATGAGAGACCTAGAGATTCTAGGATGTAGGAGACATTAATGTTACTCTCTGAGGATGTGTTATGCGTGAAGTGGGTTTATAGGCCCAAAGTATGGGGATCTAGGTTTGACTAGGTGGACATAGCCCAATAAGACAGTAGTAATAACAGTAAGCTAATATTGATCTATAATTTAGTTGTAATCTAGGTTGGCGCTGGGAGTAGGTGAATGTAGGTAATTTCCATCTATTCTGCAGCCATCTTGGATTATCCCAATAGTAAGGTAATATTTATTGAGCCCTTATGTTCCAGACACTACTCTTAGTGCTTTACGTGTATCTTCTCATTTCATTCTCACTTAAGGAGTAGAAGCTGTTGTTACCATTTTACATGTGAGGAATCAAAGAACAGAATTTGCCTATTGTGCCATGGTAAATAACTGGTAAAGCCATGATGCAAACCTGAGCCCTCCTTAATCATGACCTTAATTGCCTGTAGCATCTGGCAGATGAGGTCTGGATGATTGGACATACACTTTATATACTGTATTTGCACATGGGAGAATATAAGACTTTCAAAAATCCTTAGGCATGGCCTTACTTGGAGTGGTTAGAGAAAGTATTCTTAGGCCCTGAAGGACTTCACACCAAACTAGAAAGCATAATGTGAGCAGACTGATGTCTCCTATCTCATCAAGGCTTCAGTACTGTTCAGGAGTGGGTGATATGAAGAGTTATTTTGAATTCCAGCTTTCAAAGGGATATTGGCCCATTTGCCTTTCCAAGAGATTCCCTAATGAAACTCAAGCCAGCCTTTGTCTGCTCTGGGCTGAGTTTTGGCTGCATTTTTGGAGAGGCTGGGAAAACAAGCAGTGCTTATGCAGGAATCATGAAGAATTTAAAATAATTTTGGTCTTAGTTCTATTGAATCTATATGGAATTTCACTATAGGGATAGGAAAATTGAGAATGCACACTAGCATATATCCTAATAAATGTTCAGGCAAATTATTGTAGCTCATTCAGTGAGTTGGGAGAGCCAGGATGAGAAGTGATACTTGGTATTGTCCTATGTCCAGTCAGGTAGTAGTGACCTTGTTGCCTTTGAATATGCTCTGGACTTCACTGACTGCTCTCCCCTTCCACCCTATGTGAGGGAGAAAGTGCCCGTTTGCAGCCTTTCAGAGACAAGCTTTTGGCTCTGTAAGCATGGGGTTCCAAAAGGCATAAACTGTGGCCATTTCTGTATTGGCTGTGAAATTTCTTGTCTGACTTTGAGGGAATTTGAGTATTTGGTATAAAAGAGGGGAAAACACCAAATTTCTGCTTTGTTCCTTTTTTTTTTTTTTTTTTTTTTTTTTTTTTTTAAGGAAACTTGAGTTATTTAAAACTTAGGCTTTGATTTTTATATTTCGTTAGCCCTCTTAAGGAGCAGACATTCTGCAAATTTAAAGGGAAAACTTGAAAAGTCATTTGGATTTTTTTTTTCTTGCACATGTTCACTCAGAAACTTTACTAGATTTTTTAGCAATGCTCCCATTACTGCCACATCTGGGTTTTCTCTTTTTCTTCCCTATTTAAAAAAGTCCTGCAGTCATTCAAGGCCTCTAGTAGAGAGTGATTCTAAAGGCAGCAAACGGGAAGGCCTGAGGCTATTGCCAGCTGTACTCTGCAGGCGTTTTTCATTCTCCCAGGGTGCCACTTACTGGTGTGGGGGCTGGGGAATCCGCAGAATATCATGAGCAAACTCCCCTGTGATTGGCTCTGTTTGCTCTCACGTTGGAGAAGGGAGCAAGGTATGTGGAGATGTTAAGATAGACACAGACAGGAAAGCTAGGGGCAGATGGCTTGGAATGGAACCGAGGAGAGACTATTGGGTATTTTCAGCTGTCTCTATGAGTCTACTTAGCTCCCAGGTCTGATTGTGCAACTAGGTCCCTTCATGTTACTTTGGGAACCTTAGCTTTAATGTTAGCTGTCACCACCTGAAAGTGAGCACAGAATTATTCTCTCCTCTCTTTTGAGCGTGAGAGCTCCATGTAAAGATGAAGGCCAATGTTATTTTGAGAATGATCTGGGAAACTCTAAGCTGTCATAATGTTGCAGGGACCAGTAGTAGGGTCTTGAACTTCAGTAATGAATACAGTGATTAAGAAAAGGGGCACAGAAACAAATGGGAGTGGTTCATATTGTGTGACTAACCCTCAAGACGAAGCAGAACAGGGCCATAGTGGGAGGGGAGTAACCCAGGCTCTCTGTATTTTTGTTTTTGTTTTTGTTTTTTTTTTTTAATTTTTCCTCCCCTAAGTTTTAGATGCTTCTGGATGTTCAATGCTAGCACCTTTGCAGACTGGAGCAGCTCGATTTTCTTCATATTTACTTTCAAGAGCAAGAAAAGTGCTGGGCTCCCACTTATTTTCTCCCTGTGGTGTTCCGGAGTTCTGCTCCATATCCACCAGAAAGCTGGCGGCCCACGGCTTTGGCGCATCCATGGCAGCAATGGTGTCCTTCCCTCCCCAGAGGTATCACTACTTTTTAGTGCTGGACTTTGAGGCCACGTGTGACAAGCCACAGATTCAACCTCAGGTAACTGTTGCATCATTGCTTCAGAAAAGGTGGGGTGGCAAGGAGGGAGGGAGGATAGTCTTGCTTCCTGGGACCCAGAAGAACTTTCTCATGTCTTCCTGGCTGTTAGCTACTAATCTGGAGTTCCTGCCTAGGAAGCAGGACTTGGTTCAGGCATGCTAGGGTAAGGCAGTCTCTGGAGAAAACCGGGTACATTATTCCTCTCGGCCTCACCCTTTGAGAATCAAAATATTTCTTTTGTCCCACCCTCCTCTCTCCTTTCACTCCTCTCCTTTCTTCTTCTGTTACTGCTGCATGTTCTTGAAGGAATATTGTGGTAGTCAGCCTCCAAGATGGTCCCCAGCAATCCTTGCTTCTTAATAGTCATTCCCTTGATTGTTCCCCGTCCACACTGAATCTGCTAGCCTTGTATAACCAATACAATATAGTGGAAGCGACATTCTGATACTAAGTCATAAAAAAAGCATTGCCGTCCACTTGCTCTTTGGATCACTTGTTCTGGTGGAAGCCAGCCACCATGCTATGAGGGCATTCAAGCAGCCCTTTGGGTAGGCACGTGGATAGGAACTAAGGCTCTTAGCTAAAAGCCAGTACCAGCTTCCAGGCATGTTTCTTGGTGCTACTGTGTTTCCCCAAAAATAAGACATAAGACCTACTTACAGGTTTCCTTCTGAGTGAAATATAAGGCATCCCCCCGAAAATAAGACCCCCCCTAGGCTTTGTCTCAGAATGCTATTGCTAAACATGAGAGATTTGGTCCACTGATTCTGAAAGAAATGGAGTCACAAGAAATTCACCAGGAAATTCAGGAATTGGATTGTTATGATGATGTTCCAGAAGATGATGACATGATTGTCATTGAATAAATGAGTAAATTCTTGATACTGTAGGATTCACAGTTTGTCTGGTTTGTGTTGACAACTACCATACTACCATACTGTATACAGGTAATAAATTTCCTTTATTTTCATTTAACAATAAATGTGTGCCGTATTCTTCTTCATGGAAAAATAAGACATCCCCTGAAAATAAGACCTAGCACATCTTTGGGAGGAAAAATTAATATAAGACACTGTCTTATTTTTGGGGAAACAGGGTACCTTGGAAGTGAATCCTCCAGCCCCAGTCAAGCCTTTAGATAGCTCCAGCCCCAGTGAACATCTTCAACCTCAGGAGCCAGACTGGCCAACTGAGCCACTCCTGAATTCCTGGCTTACGAATTGTGAGAGAAAAGAAATGATTATTGATGTTTAAGCCACTAAATTTTGGGATGATTTGTTATGCAGCATTACATAACTTGAACAAGTACCACTGTTGGTCTGTTGGAGAGGAATATTTTTTTGCTTGTTTTTTTTCTTAGCCACTGACTATATCAAGAGACCTTTTAAGTAGTGCTACTAGGAAGCTTGGATTAGCAGCAGAGGGGCGCTTATGCTGGGTAATCTTGGAGTGCTTGCTGTTTGCTTTGGAGGAATGATTGAGAAGAATGAGTGGGAGCTGATAGGAGGTTCATTATTTCGTGGAGACCTTGGGTATGCCTGGCTCTAGGACTGTAATTCCTCCCTCTGAGCCTGGGTTATCAGGTGTATAGTTCTGGGATGCATAGACATATTGATCTTGGGAATAGTAAGAAGGGAGATAGGAGGACTGTGGCATCAGACACTAGGGAGGAATAGGGTCCATTTAGAGATAAACTGGGTCCATCTCTCATGATTAATACCCCTACCACTATGAAGGTGTTCTTTCTTTAGAATTTCCATAAAGCAGATATCAGAACCCTTTTTCCTTCCCATTTCTCCTTTTCTTTTTTCCTATTCTCCCTTAAAGTAGTGTCTGCCTTTGGGGGAGTGGAATCAGACCTACTTAACCTTGGGAAGACAAGTGCAGATTGAGGAGCAAAAGGAAATATAGCTGGGAAGCTACCTGAGCCACATTTACTTTCTCAGTCCATGCTCTAGTCTAGGGTCTTCTCCTCTGCCTTCCAGAACTATTGGAAATTCTGTGGTGGGTGTGCCTAGATGGTGTATGGGGATTTTGGTTATGTAGATTCTCTTAGGCTGGAATCAGGGATCCATATCCTAATATACTATATTACTTCCCTTCCTGGTATAGAGTCTGAAACCCAACATATCCCTATTGCATATCATTTTATCCCTCATGATTACTTGGTACCTCCCTATGGCCTTTACTGCTTTCTTCCTCCTGGCACATGCCAACAAATGTTTATTTCTGAACTTTTCGGTTAGATTATAAGCTCAGATAATTATGTAGCTCTGTTCCCTTGGTCTACAGAGGGTCCTACCAAAGGAAGAAGGTCTGTCAGTATCACCTTTCATCTCTCTTTCAAGGGTACTGTTTTTTTTTTGTTGTTTTTTTTTTAATTCACTTATTGCAATGCAGTACAGATTTAAATCGCCTGTATCACCAGCTTCCTTCCTAAAGTTAGGTACCAAGGCCTTTCAGATCTAGGATGAGCTAGGGCTTCATGCTGTTTACTAGGATCTGGGCCTGATTAAAGATTATCTACAGAATCAATGAACCCTGATGATGTGATTCCAAGGGCACTTAAGGAATTGGCTGCCCTGCTTCATTATTAGCAAAGCATTAGCTGTTGCTTTAGAGAACTCAGGAAGAAGCATTTGCTGTCTTGCTTATCTTTAAAAGGGGAATACGAATGATCTTGGAAATTATAGACCTGTTAGTTTACTGTGATTCCAGAGAAGATACTTGACCTGATCGTCAGATAATCAATCAACAAACAGCTAGAAGAGCAGAGGGTACTGAGTAATAACTTACATGGGTTTGTGAAAAAGAGCAAATCCTGTCAGATCAATCTAACTTCTTGCTGTGACATAGTGATGGATTTGAGTGGATCTAGGGCAAGTGATAAATGTAATGCATCTCTACTTCATTAAGCTTTACAATGCTGTGATCAACAGGTAGGAAAGTGAATTTGGGGCCAGGCAGCTCTGTTGGACTACCCATTGAACCAGTCTCGGGAAAGGGATGGGCAGCTCAGGAAAGACTTGAAACTTATTGTTAACTGGAGGCCTAGTGTACAACATTTGTGCACCTGGAGGGGAGTGTTCCTCTGCCCGGCCTGTGCCCTTTCACAGTCTGGGAGCCCACAGAGAGCAGGCCTAAGGCGCAGTCAGACATCCTTAGCACTGCTGTGGAGGCAAAGAGGCTCCTGCCCCCTGCTACTGCCCCCTGCTGCTGCTGCACTCACCAGCCATCAGCCCGCTTGTGGCTGAGCGGTGCTCCTGTGGGAGCACACTGACCACCAGGTCAGTAGCTTCTGTGTTGAGTGTCTGCCCCCTGGTGGTCAGTGTGTGTCATATCGACTGGTTGTTCTGCCATTTGGTCGATTTGCATATTACCCTTTTATTATGTAGGAGGGCAACTTAAAGCCCCCATCTTATTCTTAAAACAAACAAAAATCTTCCCTAAAGTTTGCAGGAAACAAGATCCTGAAAAGATTCAGAGAATTTTAGGAGATGGACTAGAGAAGCTGTCCGTCCCTGATATGACAGCATCCTTCCACTGAGGTCATCATAGGTCAGGTTCTCATTAGAGCCTCTGTGGTATTTTGGTCTAATGGTCAAGAAGGGCATTGGAGAAATTGGTAAAGCTCAGGATAAGAGGAACAAAAATCATCAGAGGCACAAAGATAAGACTTAGGAAGAAAAGAAATTGAATATGGTTTTAGTGACTGATTTCTTGTTCAGACTAAATAAATTCATCATATGGGAAGTAATTGTTCCAAGGAGGATGATAATAACTTACTCCTCATTTTAATAAGGACAAAAAGAAAAAAAAATGAATTTAAATGGAAGCAGAAACATTCAGACTTGGAATGAGAATGTACTTCTAGTAGTGACAGTAAAAGCACTAGGAAATGGTGTGCCAGTTAGAACAGCCTTCCCTAGTGCTCTCTCTGAATGGCTTGATGGCTGTCTACTTGACAGAGAGACTTTTTGGGCAAGTCTGCATGCCTCCTGGAATGGGCTTGGGACTGAATCAGAACCCATCCAGCTCCCCTCCTTCCTGGCTCCCAAGAACTTTCAATAGTGAAGGCCTCTGCATAGTACACTTCTGATTCTTATGGGAGTGTGTCATAAACACATTTTTGGCCAAAGCCTATCTGGAGGCTTGGCATTGGGTTCATTCTCTCATCTGTGTCTGAATCAACTTATTGGGACTATCCTAAAGGAATGCCACTATGAAAAATTAACAGGTGTAAACTCTGTTGTACTTGGGTGAGTAACAATATTATTTATAAACATAGTAAAGCATGGTATTTCCCATTTGTCATCATTTTTGTTGTTATTTTTGTACTTTGTTCAGTTTGGTGAGACTGGAGTGGCCAGTTTGCCTGTAGTAGGCTTTCGCTTTCTGGTGTTTTTTTTTTTTGTTTTTTTTTTTTCCACTTATTTGTCTTACATACTTTAATTCAGATTAGCATAATAGGTATTGGTTGAATATGAGACTTCTTCTATTTGAGGACATTTTTTCACTTTATTTTTAATTTGGATGGTTGAAGATGTTACATAGACTCTAAATTTGAGGAATACTATTACTTTCCTGCTTTAAGAATTGTTTCTTGATATGGAAGTAGGTTTGGGAGAATCGTGGTTCCTTTATTCTGCTTGCAGAGGTTCGTGCTGCCCATTTTGGTGTGGATGTGCGTGGAATGGTGGTGGTTGTAACTCCTGGGCCCAGGGAGCAGCTGAAAGTTCTGGTGGGATTTTAACTTGT
Source organism: Pipistrellus kuhlii (assembly GCF_014108245.1). NCBI lineage: Eukaryota > Metazoa > Chordata > Mammalia > Chiroptera > Vespertilionidae > Pipistrellus > Pipistrellus kuhlii. The sequence goes on along the minus strand of NW_023425515.1, from coordinate 169,056,399 downwards.
GCATTTTTAACTTGCGGGCACTTCTCTCACCATCTCTGTTCAGAGAAGACCAAAGCAAATGTAAGTGAGGAAAACAAGGTATAGTCCACCGCAGGAGGAGAGGAGGAAGTAACCTGAGCTGTCCTGGTGGCCAGGGATGGGCAGCCCAGCTCTCCTGCTCTGGGGATCAGACATCCTGGCTGCTGTCTGCCCTCCTTCCCTGCGTTCCTTCTGGCCATCCAGCCTCCCGGGAATAGTCTGTTTCTCACTGCTCTGTAGCAGCTTTGCTAACTGTGCCCTTCTCATCTGTATTCGTGCCTGTAACTTTGGAGAAAGATGACCTTTGGGGTTGGGGTTTTTCTAGTGTTTGGTCTTTGTCCACAGGGGCTTTTTTTTTTTTTTTTTTTTTTTTTTTTTTTACGAAACCTTAACGAGATTCCATCTGCATTTTGAGTTAGAACTCTGAGCAAAGGAGTTTCTTTTTTATAGAAAATTGTCCAGGTGCTGGGTTATTTTGGGAAGGTAGGGTGGGGAGGGTGGATGGTGACATGAGAATGAATAATATAGAAGAGAGGCATTTGGGGAATTTCAGTATGACTTAGAGCTGGCATATCATTATTAGCCTTTTGTGAGAGAGACATCTTATAAAACTTTATAGGAAATTGATTGAGATTTCTACAAATTAAATTATATTGATTCCCTTCTCCTCCATTCAAGGCTGAAAGGCAGGATCCCCCACCCCAGGACACACACATTGCTCTGGCTCTGTGCTCAGCTTCTCTTTCTCTCTGGTCTTGATTCCTGCACACACCAAATGGACGGAAAGGCAGTTCCCCCCCAAAAAGGACACACCCTTCCCTCCCTACTGGGTAGCTAGGCTGCAGATCCTCCAAGTGGGGGGGGGGGGTAGGGCGTAGGGGCAGGCTTTTAGCCGGAGTGCCCCGTTGTTGGGTTGTGGTCTGTCTGCCTGTGGCCCCCGGCAGCCTGCACTTTTTTTCCGTGCAGACAGGCGAAGGCGTTGACGCTATTCTTCTAAACTGGGAAATGAAATGCAAAACCGACATTAATGTAACATTATGGTTGAGATTAAATGCACCAAAATCAGGAAATTCAAAGTTATGCTTCCCACAGCAACTATAACTCAGCCTCATCTGGCGTGTGTAGTATTTTGTGTTAGTGTGGATGGTGTTATATGTTAAGACATTAAAGTTAACACCATAAGCAGAGCACAAAATGCTTGAGGGCGCTGAATTATGACGACTATGTGAGCCGTAAGTGTTCTTGCACAGGCTCCCGACTCCTGGAATAATTTTTCCCCTGCCCATCAGACCAATTATTGCCTTCCTTTTAGTTATATCTTTGCTTTAACACATCTCTTCTTCCAGGGTCACTATAAATGAATTCCTCTATTGGTAGCCTGTGATGGTGGTGGGAATGGGACAGCTTACTAGCCCCTTTTGTCCTTTTTGTTGTTGCCTCCATAAATGTGGTGCTTTCTCCTCCCCCTCTCAAAGCCCCCTCCTCCACCTGCTGTTTCCTCATGGTCCCTCATCGAATTGGGCCTCCCCCTGACTCCACTGTGGTTCCCTGCTACTGCTCCCTCAATGGGAAAAAGCACTGGCTGTGTCTGCATCTTGGCCCTATTTTAATTTCATGTGAAAGCCCAAGGGCCCCTTCTTTATTTGGTGCAGAGATAGCAATGTAGAAGCAAAATATTCATCTCAAGGAGTGGAGAACTGATGCATGGTGGTGGTACATGATCAACGTGCGTTTATTTGCGTTATTCAGGAAGCTTCTCTACCTTCTGCCTTTAAGCTGCCCTGGTGTGTAGTTAGGCTATGGAGTTGCCTAGTGGTGGTGGTAGAAATAAGACAAGCCCCCAAATTCAGGAGTCCTGGTAGAAAACAAAGCATACTGGGGAGCCACGCAGCAAGGCAAATAGCTTTACTTCTGCAGGAGGGTGCGCACACACATGGTCTGGGAGCACGGGCACACTGTCTGCTCGGCTTTTTATTTCTTTCTTTTTCTTTCTTTTCTTTTTCTTTCTTTTCTTTCTTTCTTTCTTTCTTTTTTTTTTTTTTTTTTTTTTAAAGAATTTACTCATTTATTCAATGACAATCATGTCATCATCTTCTGGAACATCATCATAACAATCCAATTCCTGAATTTCCTGGTGAATTTCTTGTGACTCCGTTTCTTTCAGAATCAGTGGACCAAATCTCTCATGTTTAGTCTGGGGGGGGGGAGGGCTTATTTTCGGGGGGATGCCTTATATTTCACTCAGAAGGAAACCTGTAAGTAGGTCTTAATTTTCGAGGAAACACAGTAGCTGCCTCCTTGCTGTGTCCTCATATAGCCTTCCCTCAATATGTACAGTTGGAGAGAGGTGGAGGGAATGAGAAAGAAAGAGAAGGGATGAGAAAGGGATAAAGAGAGTGAGAGTGAGAGTGAGCATGAACAAGAGCAAGAGCAAGAGCAAGACACACACAGAGAGATCTTCCTCTTCTAAGAATATTAATCCCATTATGAGAGTTCTACCCTTATTACTTCAAACTAATTACCTCTCAAAGGTCTCACCCTCCGGCACAATGGGGGTTACGGCTTCAATATATGGATTTTGGGGGGACACAAACATTTAGCCTATAACAGGCTCAGAGGCATCCCGACTAGGCTGGATGGCTTTGTGATTTTAGATGCTGGAAAACACTATTGGATCCTTAGCGATCATCATTGATGAGCACCTCTCTACTGAAACTCCCTAGTCTTAGATAGATGTTTCATTATTCTAACTGGTTGCTTATAGCTCATTTCTTTAGTTCCCAGGAATCAATTGGCCTTATCCAGCATTTTGCAGTTTGGGTTCCTCTGCCCTTCCTTCTAGGCAGCTTTGTTGGCCAGGACCTACGTTAACCTCTTTTGCCTCTTGATCCTACATGGTTCACATCTGGTTCATGGGAAAACTTTTTTCAATTATTTGCTTCAACAAAGTCTGAGCATTCAGACCTACCCCAATTTGCTTTGCTGCCAGGCTATGTTGGTATTCTCACCCACACACAAATCAGTCCCTGATCCTCAAGACTTCTTAATCATAGAAACACATTTTAAGTCTTGTGAGTGGTTCTGTAAGAACTTCCCTGCCTGGATAAGCTTCAAGTAAAAGTTTATCTGGGGTGATCGGCTTTTTATTTCTGATGCACATGATCTGTCCCTTACTCTTGACTGGTCACAGAGCTTAGGCTCACAGTCTTTCGTGATTGGTTAATTTAAAGGAAGGGGTTGACCTTTGCTGTTTCAAATTGGCGGCCCGCAGGGGAGCTGCAAGTCACGGGAGCCAAAATGGCGGCTGCCTAAACTCCCTTCTTTGGCAGAAAAGATTACTTGTTTATTCTCACAGTGGGACCAGCAATTTTCCTTGGGAGCACTGAGTCACTGGTAACAAAATCACCACATAATTTAATGAAAATCAAGAAGCATTATCTCCGTACTCCCAGCCTCTTATTATCCTGGGGGCCTCCCCAAGGCTGAGACAGCTCTTGGAATGTAGATTTTGTTAGACACTGGAATAAGGTTGGTGGTGGGCAAGAGCTCTAAAAGAATAGGGCCATTGACAAATGGTGAATGAAATCAGGGACTGTAAACTAATGGTGACACTGGACTGCCTTTTAAGGTTTTTGTTGGCCATGACGAAACCAATGAAGTGGGCAAAGGAATGGAGAGGACCTTATTGTAATCTCCTAAGAAGCAATGAAAATGCCTCTTTTTACACTGGATAGCAACTTCAAGCTCTATGTTAGATGCTGGGGATATAAAGACAACTAAAAAATGGTCCCTACCCTCAAGGAGCTCATATTTGAGGAGAGTAGACACTGGTTAGCAGTATGAAAACTGCGATCACATAGGGAAGTCCTGAGTACAGTGAGGCACAAGGGAGGCGATTGATCAACCCTGCTTGCAGTGTAGAGAAGGGTCGCCTAGACTTCCTGGTAAGAGAAACTTAGGAGGCTGGCGAGGGTGGGGTTGGTCTCAGCTTCTCAGAATTATTGCAAAAGGCGCTCACAGAATCAGCCAGGAGGGATCGACCTATGTCTGAAAACACTGACTTGAATTGCAGACTTGTCTATGGGAATATGGAAAATGAGGAAGAGCGAGGATGAAGACTTTGAACCTGGCAAATATTTCACCATTTGGTTAGCAGGTTTATCTGTATTAGTTACATGGTATTTCTCACATTCAAGGTATAAGATTTTATTGGGGGGCTATGAGTGAGAATTCAAAGGCTAGAAGAGGTTTAAGAGAATTTAGCCAATAAAATGGGGGCAAAAAGGGTGAAGGTCTGTAGAAATATGTGACCTAAGGCTCTGAGGCCCTGAGACATCCTCATGGCAGTTTCATCTGACGCCTGAGCTGCCGTTGAAGGCAGCGCTGAGTTGGGCTGCTGGGTCTAGAGAGAAGCAAGGGCTGGATAATGACAAGACACCCCACTCCCACCTCCGAAAGTACTGGCTTTTTGCATCTGGATCTGTTAGGCATCCCTCGGGAAGACCCACCCTCCATAGATCAGGGAGGTTTATACCCTTCACACAGACAAACGGTTGGGAAGGAAGGATTAATGAAGAGGCAGGAGGCCTGGGTAACTAGGGAGGATTTGCTGCAGCAGAGATGACAGGCGGGGGTGGGGGTGGGGGGTTGGGAGGGGTTTGCGCTCTCCCTCTGAGTAGCCGCAACAGGTACCCAACCATAGAGAGAAAGCCAGCAGGTCAGGAAGGGGTGATGGGGAGGTGAAATCCAGAGGAATAGTTAAGCCCACAGGCTTCATTTTTCCCTGTTCCCCCATTCTGTCTTGTTTGTTTTTTTTCTCCCCAGTATTGATTACATTTCTTACTTTGTAGACTGATTTCAGTTGTTTGACACGAGGAAACTGATGTTAGGAGATGCTTTCTCCATCTCTGTGTCTTGTTGGGGAAAAGGATCCTACATCATTTTGATTAAGATGCCATTGGGATGATTATTTTTTATTCTTTTATCCTGGGTGTTCACAATACTTTAAAAGCTGCCACAGTCATACGTTTATGTGATGTTTTGAGCCCTAGCTGTGAAAATTGAGTCATTGCCTAAAAAAGCCTGAAATAAGAGTGTGTTCCCAGATTGGCACAAGCCCCCCAGGCTGGCAGGTCTGCAGCAGAAGGGTGAGCAGGATGGGGCAGGCAGAGATGGGTTTGTGTGTACTGAGTGCTGCTACAGGCAAAGCCCTGTTAGGTGGTAGGAGAATAAAAAAGGAGGCAAGTAGACTCTGGAGGAGAGGCAGACACAGGGAATCTTTCAATCTGGAGAAGAGGTACCTTGGGATGAGTTGCTGTTTTAGTCCCATCCTTGTATGTAGTTGGCCAGTGGAGGATCTTGGTCTGTGGGCAGCAAACAGATCTGCTACATGAGTGCTCCACTTCTGCTCCAGTGCTGTGATCAGGTCTAGTCCTGGGGAGGCTCTGCTAGCCAAGGCTTGGTCTGAGACTGAATGCTGGCAGAGGCTCTTAGTGGGAAAGCCGAAGTTGCTGAAAGGAAAGGAACTTGCAGAGTTCACATTGAGGTTGGGGCCAAAGTTGGTGAGCCAGAATAGGAAGTGTGAATGTATTGTTGAGTGGAAGGGAAGAAACGAAAATAGACATTGTAAGCCAGATTTCATGGGAATAGAGGAGAAAGTGTTCCAAGGAGTTAAAAATGGACTTAGGGAAACTGATTAGGAGGCATTATTTGAAAGAGATGTTAGTGGAGTGAACTAAGGTGATGACGGAGGGAAGTTATGTGTTGGGAAAGAAATGAGCTTGAGAACCATGCTCTTAATAGCTCATAGCTCCTGTGTGTCCTAGTGGGCTCCTGGGACTCAGTGGTGCTAAGAGATTTGGTAAGGAGTGCAGTGTGGAACATAGGGTTGCTGCAAATGGGGTGCTCTGAGCTGAAGATCCATATACACAAGAACTGATTTAGGTGAGTTCCTTAGTGGTGATGTAGGTGGTTACTCCTCTAAGATCTGTTGATGAACTGATTGGACATTGACCAGTGGGAGGGAGGTAATGGTGATTATATAATAGGATGATAACTGGCCAGAAAGCTTGGAATCTTGCTCTCTAAAAGTGTGATGCAAACTGAGAATCATGGTTGAGATCATGGTGTTGGAAATGGAATCCAGGGACTATCTGCATTGTTCACAGGTTTTTCTACCCAGCACTAGCAAGCAGCATTTGAATGAAAAGAGATTCGATGAACTGAAAGGGACTGGTAGTTAGTTGAGGATGGAGGAGTCAGAGACTGATGAATGGGATGAAATATGTCATTTTGATACGGTCTACTTTCACATGACTAGAGAAACAGTGCTGGGGCAAGCCTTGAAGTTAATGATGATGGTGTGGAATGTAATAGTTGGTGGTGTTGGTGAGGAGTGCCCAGCTTGGTACCTCAGGATATTGCACAAACTTCAGCGAGCATCAGAATCATCTCCAGGGCTTATTAAAACACAGATTGCTGGCCCTACCCTCAGGGCTCCTGATTCAGAAAGTCTTGGGTAGAGGTCAGTAACTTGCATTTTTATTAAGTTCTTCGTTGATGGGATGCTGCCTGTAAAGGAGCATGTGTTGAGAACTACTGACTGCCTTAGCTTTCTCCTCTATAGAATAGGGCAGTCATTCCTGCCTGCCTTACAGAGATGTGGGATCAAACGAGTCAATGTGTGAGAAAAGTGTTCAATACATTGTGGACAGGATGGCAGTTTGTGTATTGCCTGCTTTACTAGTCAGTGATTTTAAAAATCTGTCATGCTAGCTCGGACATTTCTCTGTCCTGGCATCTGGCTGTCAAGTGTGGACCGAGAAGAGGGAATCTGTGAAACACCTCATGGAAATGTAGTCTTTTGCTACCCCTGGAGCTATGGATGGGGTCCCTGAGCCTCCTGTGGTTCAGGGCCTCCAGAAGCCCAGCCAGCCTCTCTGGGTTCTTATTCAAGTTGCATGATCAGAACCCTCTGTCTGCTTGAATAGACCTGGTCCTGTCTTAATCACCTGTTACTCACCCCCAGCTAGTGGATCTTACTGTATTTGCATTGATTGGGGAAAAATGGCCTTTGTCTAACCAAGCCTCCGATTATTCTTGTGATCTCAAGCATGTTGCATGATCTTTCCCCACCTTGTCAGGTGATTAACAGAACAGGCTTTGGCTGCATATGCCCAGGTCCCAGAATGTGGAATCTGGACCTCCAAAGTGAGTGGAGCTGCATAGACTCTGTTCAAATGAGAAGCTATATAGCAGTGGTTTTCAACCTTCCTAATGCCTTGACCCCCAACGATAAAATTGTTTTCGTTGCTACTTCATAACTGTAATTTTGCTATTGTTATGAATCGTAATGTAAATATCTATGTTTTCCGATGGTCTTAGGCAACCCTGCTAGCGGTTCTCAACCAACCCACAGGTTGAGAACCACTGCTGTACCGCTAGCAGGGTCGCCTAAGACCATCGGAAAACACAGATATTTACATTATGATTCATAACAATAGCAAAATTACAGTTATGAAGTAGCAGTGAAAATAATTTTATAGTTGGGGGTCACCACAACATGAGAAACTGTACTAAAGGGTTGCGCCTTAGGAAGATTGAGAACCACTGCTATATAGATAGCATAGTGGTTCAGGGCATGGGCTCCAGAATTGGACTCTGAATTTGAGACTAGTCTCCACCACCTACTAGCAATATGGCTTGCCTTGGGCAAGTCACTTTTACTCTTTATGCCTCACTTGCCTTATTTGCAAAATGGGGTTAACAATATACCAATCTGTGTCTGGCATGTAACAGCTATATGTGTCAGCTCTTATTAGTAAAATTACTACTACTATTATTCTGACTCATGGCCTCATAGTAAGCTATTGGAGTACAGCAGGTGGCTGGGAGGCAGGCCCTGCTTCTCCAGGGAACAGAGAAGAGCCTGCAGGCCCTCTATCAACATAGTGGACAGAGTCCGACACTACCCAGGAAGGCTTTTGTTTGGTTTTTTCCTTCAGTGGAATGGTAAGTTGGGTTTGGCATCCTTCCACTTCCATGCCCTCCCTTAGTGCTGCCTCCGGCGACCTCTCCTGCACAAAACGTGAAATTTGTTTAAATTAATTTCATGACAAATTGTGGGTACACAGGTAGCTTGAAATAAATTATTTGGTTGTTTGCTGCCCTGAAGGGTGGGCTTCATAGGAGACACTAATATTTGAAGTTATTAACAATTGAATATCTAAAAATGTCTGAACTGAGGCAGATCCAGAGTCATGTGCATGTAGAGGTAGACATGGGCATGCACACCTCTAGACTTTTGGTTTCCTTCATTTATTGGAATTACATATATATTTTTAATTCAGATTTCAGGAAAGTAAATTATCATTCACTGTGTTCCTCTCACAACAAAAAATAGTGGTATTCATTTTCGGCCTCTTTTCTACATTTAAATGTTTTGTAGTCTGTGGGGATGGGTAAAGAGGGACATGTAGGTGAAAAATCAGCCTTTTAAAGCTCCGATTTCTTTACCCTTCCTTGTCCTGAAACTTCGAGCATCAGCTCTCATCTGTCAAAGTGTAAATCAGCAATTAAAACCCAAACAGCCAAATGCCAAAGATGACCCGAAGCACAAAGCAACTGACAAACAAGTCCGGACAAATCGACGGGTAATTTATAAGCTTTGCCCTAAAATCTAATTATTTGGCAATTCGAATTTGCAGCCAGCCAGGGCTCGGCAATAAATTTAACCCGCCATAAATTATTTAGGAGCAGGCTGTGGTGTAAATCAAAACCACGAGTGTTTGTTTAAGAAATAAGCTCCTTGTGCATAAAATGTATTTTCCCCCCCAAAGAAGAAACTGTTGTGCAAACCATGCTCCATTCATTGCCCAGTGCAGCCCTCACTTCTCCCTCTCAGCTTCCCCTCTACACTGTGGCCAGGAGGCTCCTTGATCCCTTGGAGAAAGGACCTGCCTTTGCATGGATGGGACTTTGATCCCAAAACCAAGTATTTGGATAAATCCTGCCTTGTGGTGTGATGCTATTTTTGGATTTTATTAAGACTTTCTGTGGAGGGGCATACGCTTTTTGGAATTTTCTTCAGAAGATGGAGGGAAGGGGTAGATTAGCTGTTACTGTCTGTACAGTGAGGGAATGCAGTTCCTGGGTTGAGAGGGGGAACCCATGAAAAACAGACAAGGACCATAGAACCATCAGCTCAGGCAAAAGAGAATCTGTACTTTGGTTAAAAGTCTGTAAGAACACTATACTATTAAACACTCGGTCCCATTGTCGAGAAATTCCAACTTAAGTCTCACTTAAGTCCCTCCAGCTTAAAATCCTTTTGTTGTTGTTATAAATTCAACTATAATCTTATCACTACAGACACTTTAGTTTAAGGCAGTTTGAATACCCTGTGAGGAACCTATACATTTATTTCTTGTAGCCTGCAGATTGTGGGTGTGAAATGTCATTTGAAATGCTGTTGCTCATCAAGTTTATCTGAGGTTCTTAGTTGAGCAATTAGAAAGCAGCTACATAGAACCTTTACTCCAGCTTAAACCTCCTCTGCTCACTTAAAAAGGTGAGAGAATATTTACTTCTCTCTGTCTTCCCTCCCCTTAAAAAATAGATTTGCAGCTGTCTTTTATTGAGGGAGACAGCAGATATAATTGGTTTAGAACCATGGATACTTTGAAAATCTCACATTCTAAGGCTTTGTCCTTCGGTGTGAAGTTGTGGCCAGTTCCCATCTACCATCAGCTTTTTGGGTTTATGGTGCCCTACTTTCTGACAAGCTAGTGGTGCAGGCAACTTCTAGATTGTGTAGAGTGACCAACTGTCCCAATTTTAGCCCTGAAGATCCTGTGTTCCAGGAAACCCTTGGTCTGGACAAACAGAAAGCTGGGACATTGGTGGTTTTTAGCAGTTGAGGGAGGATAAGAAGCCACTTAGAGATGAGAGGCAGGGGATCAGATAGAAAGTGCTTTGGAGCATTCCATGTTGGGGTTTGAATTCTGGCTTACCATCTTTGTCACCTTAGGTAGATCACCACTCTGGTCCTACAGAGAGCTTGGTCAAAGCAGAGTGTTTTCAGTTAGAGCCATGAGCTTGGCTTCTGTCTTGCCATTTATCAGCTCCTACATATGTTTACTCATCAAAAGTTGAGAGTGGCCCTAGCTGGTTTGGCTAAGTGGATAGAACGTCGACTTGTGGACTGAAGGGTCCCGCGTTCAATTCTGATCAAGGGCATGTACCTCAGTTGCAGGATCCTCCTTGGCACAGCCTTGGTTAGGACACATGAAAGAAGCAACCATCAATGTGTTTCTCTTATATCATTATTTATCTCTGTCTTTCTCTCTTCTACTTTCCCTAAAAATCAATGGAAAAATAAATACCCTCAGGTGAGGATTAAAAGAACAAACAACAACAAAAAACCACACAAGAAAAACAAACAAAAAAGTTGGGAGTGAAGTTTGCATGCTAGAATGGAGCTGGGTGCTAGAGATGCAAACTGAATATCTTTCATCTAACAGACTTCTTTCTTTCATCATGGTTCCTGCCCTCCCCGAGCTTGGAACATGCCATCATCTGTGTCATGGCAGCCATAGTGGACGCTCTTTGGTAGCAGTCCGCTAGGACTTTCTTCCTGGATAGTCCACGTTTATTGCTCGGGTAACTTGAGAGTCATCTCTCTTCCTAGGAGATAATAGACTGAGCTCCCTAAAGACTAAAAGAATCAAATCTTTCTTGGCCCTTCAAATTTTGAAAGTTGTTAGTCCTATTCTCTTTAAGTCTCATTTTCTCCATTTGTAGTTCTAGCTCTGTCCCTAACTAGCAATAAAACTTGAGCAAGTGAGAGCTTCTTTTTGGGCCTTCGTTTATTTGTAAAATAGGGATAATAATGATTCCCACTTCATGAGTAGTTAGGGGGATTCTGTGAGATCATTCCTGTTAACATTTAGCAGTGTCTGCCACATAGTAAACAATAGATGGAAGGAACGAAATGATTTCATTTTCCCCACCTCTCCAAGGATGCCCAGACTCTGAGCACCTCATAGAGAGGGGCCACATCTCACTGTATTTACCTGTGTCCACACCTAGCCCCTGCCTGGTAAATAGTAGATGTTTAATAGTATTGATGTATGACCTCATGATGATGATATGACCTATCTTCCAAAATTAATAAGGGTAAAATAAGAAAAATATATTTAAAAGCACACTGTAAACTGAAAAGTCGGACACTAAGATACCTATCTTAGTGCATTATTCATTATTTGTCCATGTATCTGTCCTGCTCATTAGTCTGCGGACTTCTCCAAAGCAGAGACTACATCCTAATTCTAAATCCCGCTCCAACACCTGTAGTGTCTTGCACACAGTCGATGTTCAGGCCGTTTAGTTGAATGCAAATGTAAGGAATTGTGAAACTATTAATAGGGGAGGAAGAGGGCTGGTAAGTGCAAAGTGGTTCTTCTTTCTTTCCTGGCACTACCTTTATTCAAGCAGATACTCAATATTCCTTAAAAAACAAAAACAAAACAACAAAACTTCTTTCTTTCATCATTTTTCATCTTTCTAAGGGAATGATGAAATTGAGTGAGGGGAAAGGGGAAGGGGAAGGAGTAAGTTTTAAGTAACTTTTCAAGCTGGCACTTAAGCACATCTTCATAAGCTCTTGAAATTAATGTGATCAACCTATAATTTTGGGGTAACCTCTGTGAGTTACCCCTCTTTTTTCATGGAGCTGAGGCTGACTTTTTCCTCCTCTCTAGGAGGGTGATAACAAGTGTAAGCACTTCAGTTGGCTCTCTTTCCCCAGGGGTGAAGAAGCCAGCAGCAGGAAAGTTTGAAGACAGAGCTGCAATGGGGAAATCCGCAGGCCAAGTTTTCAGAGAATCTACTGGGGATATTGACTCGGTGCTCGCTGGTCAGAACAAGAGCTGAAGCGCTTACTGTTTTATAATAAATACTAATGAAATTTAGATCCATAATAACATTTCAGATATCTAAAACAAGCCACGTGCTTGTAAAAAAACGAAAAGAGATAAACTTTAAGCCATAAATTCTTGGTAATAGAGGGTTTTTTCCTCTTTGTGTTTGATATATATATTTTTGTTTCCAGAGGAATGTCAACCCCTAATTTCATAATGTATCACGGGCTTAAGAAAATTGAATTTAATAAAAGCCAAAGATGAATGACATCTTTAAAGGTCCCAGCACTTGTCTTTATTAGCAGGACAAACTGCAGGTCTCCAAATACTGCTTCTCTCAAAATGAAAGTTTAAATGAAAAGTACAGTTGTGTCACAGGTTAAATTTCATTGTGGGTCCAGCTAACATTGTTAGGGAGGAGCTGGCTGTATTTGTTTCCTGAGACACCAGGGCAGTCAAACTCACCAGGCTATGGAGCTCTTTCTTGGGGAAGTATTTCTCTGCTTACTGGGAGATGAAAGATACATTAGAAATTTGGGAACCAGATAAGCCTGACTCAGATGCGCCCCACCCCAGAGTTGCTCTTGGAGGCTTTGGAGATCTGAGTTTTCAGAGGGACCAATATGTATGTTGTGTGTGTGTGTGTGTGTGAGTGTGTGTGTGTGCGCGCGCGCGCCTCAACTTTGTTTTTTAGCACAACACTCTTCCACCTGGCCAGTTTCGTAGTGCATTGTGGAGAATGAGAGGCCAGGGAATTGGGGAACATGTGAGAGAAGCATCACCCAGTCTAAGCAGCAGCCTGGGCCTCCTCTCTGTCCCCCTTTGGCTTCAGCCTTGCAGCCTCCCTTCTTTCCTATTTTGAGGGGCTCCTGTCAGTTTTCCCATCTTTGGGGATCACCCCAGAGAGACCAGGCAACCAGAACTGTTTTAGTTTCTCCAACATGAAATCTGACTGGCTTGGTTTGGTCTTCATTTCTGCTGTATGAAGCATTTCTGCTGTATTTCTAAAGCACCCATTTTGGATAAAAATGGGTGCTTTAGAAATAAGCCAGATAATAATGAGTATGTTTAGGGGGCTGGAGGAAGGATATCTGGCGACCCTGGAGATTGCCATTTCTCCTGTCTTTCCTTGTGCTTGTTTCCTGAGTGTTACCAGGTTCAACCATTTCACTGTTGCTTCTTCAGGCTGTCCCTGGACAGAACCAATTTGCCTTGATTTTAGTGATACTGGAAAGGTTCTCTCCAGAATGGGGGACTTGGGATAGGGATGCTCCCGAACTGACTGCTGGGACCACTGGGTGGGCAGATATATATCTCTCTCTCTCTCTTTCTCTCTCTCTCTCTCTCTTTCTCTGTCTCGCGCACTCTCGCTCTCGCTGTCTTGCTCTCTGTAGTGGAGGCCTTTTCCACATGCTAATTTTACTCGGAGGATTTTGCTTTTATTTATTTTTTTATTATTTCCTATTTGTCTCTTCCAGATGTTTTCAGGGCAGTTTTTTTGTGTTGTAAACTAATTCCATTCATGTTTTAAAAATTTATGAAAGCGCTAATAAAAATGTCAAAGTGGTAAAAATGTTAGCTTTTCCTCTGCTTTGATTAAATTTTGCAAACTGTTTTTGAATATTAAAAAGCAATAATTTTTTTTATTCTCTCTGTGCGCCTTCCCTCTTCTCTCTGGTGCGTGTGTGCTCTCTCCTGCCCTCTCCCCCCTCCGGTGCATTCCTCCCTTCCCAGGAGCGATGTATGAGGCTTGCTGCACAGCCAGCCTTCTGCAAGCCTGTTTGCACACCAGGACCTTGGTGCTGTGCATCTCTATTAAATAACGGAGACAAATTAATCTTGGAGACACCAAACAAATTGTCACTCCTCCTTCTCTTCCATTACGTTCCAGTGGACTGGGAAGGGCTGGTTAAGCGATTTGGGGTGGGCGAGCTGCCTACGGGGAGGGCTTGCTGAAAGAAAGGTGGGAGGCAGTAGCTCTTATTACTCTTACTCAGTTTTTGCCTTTTTACTATCCCCTTTGGCTTTATTATGTTTTGTTGTTATTGTTTTTGTAAAAACTAATAAAACTCCTCAGCTCTGTTTAAACTTCATATATAGGAGCCTGTGCATCGGTCTGATGGCTGGACATTCAGGCCCCTTCCAGGGTAGGGACCTGGCTCAGGGGAAGTAAAGGCCCCCTTTTAGGAGTTCCAGTGAACCACTTGCTAGAGAACCACTTGGGGAAACTGGGGCAGATTGTTCTAGTGTCTACCTTCTCCTTTCCAGAGACAACAGGTATGGGTCATGTGTCCAGTCCCTGGAACTTGTGAGCGTATTCACAGTGGGAGGGTTAGGACTTGACTGAGTTTGCATCATCTCAGTCTTGGTTTGGCCTAGCAGGAGGTAATGAGTTCAAAACACTCCCTCATTCTTAACTCTGAGTTATTATTTGAAACTAGAGGCCCAGTGCATGAAATTCGTGCATGGAGGGTGGGGGTCCCCTCAACCCAGCCTGCATCCTCTCCAATCTAGGACATCCCTCTCACAGTCCGGGACTGCTGGCTCCTAACTGCTCAACTGCCTGCCTGCCTGCCTACCTGATCACCCCTAACTGCCCCCTGCTGGCCTGGTAACTCCCAAGTGTCCCCCTGCTGGCCTGGTTGCCCCCAACTGCCCCCCCTCCTCTGCGCAGCCTGGTTGCCCCAAGCTGCCCCCCTGCCCCCGCACCAACCTACATGCCCCTTGGCCCCCCCCACCCCTGCTGGCCTGGTCATTCCTAACTGCCCCCCCCCCTGCTGGCCTAATGGCCCCTAAACTGCCTCCTTCCAGCCTGGTCATCCCCAATCGCCCCTCTGCCAGCCTGTTTGGCCCAGACAGCCTGCTCTTCAATCATCCCTCACTAACCCCCCTGCTGGCCTCGTCACCCCACCCAGCCTGAGTTCAGTCGTCCATCCAGTTGTTTCGGTTGGTCGTGACAGCCCCTGGCTTTTTATATATTAGGGTGGTTGATTTAAAAACAAACAAACACTTCTAATGTGTATTTGCCATTCCAGGAAATCATCGAGTTCCCCATCCTGAAGCTAAATGGCCGGACTATGGAGATTGAGTCTACTTTTCACATGTATGTCCAGCCCGTAATCCATCCACAGCTTACTCCCTTCTGCACAGAGGTAAGGGCCCTGGAGGTGGCAGCAATGGCCACTGGGGCAGGAGCTTTTGGGTCATTGGTATATAGGCTCATTAGGGAAAGTTAGGTCTTATCAGCAGTTAAGGCTGGTGCACGTTGGACCCAGCAGTTGGCTCTTTACAAAGTCAGCCACTCCATTTGGGCCACTCTGGTCATTGGAGATCCAGGGAGAACAGTGGAACAATCTGTCCCAGTTTTCCCAAACTTTTCCCTTTCTTGTAATCCCTACCCTTCCTGGTGACTGGGCAGTAGGAGTCAAGGAGCAGGATGGTGCTTCTGGGCTCAAATTCCTTCAGTTTGATTTCCCTTAGGATCCCTTGTCAAGAGGTGAAGATTTCAGCTTCTTAGAAGGAGAGGTTCGGGGTTTCTTAGCTTTCTGGTGATGCTTCTCTGTCCTGAGGAAAACAGCCCTATGTGAAACATCAGTTGAGTTTGTAGGAAGCACACCATCACCGAGGAAAGAGAAGGGCAATCCAGTGCGGGTATGAGCATAGCCTGGCCAAGGTTGAAATGTCCTTATCCTTGTCCTAGGCTGGTACTGTACTCAGCCACCTTGTCAGCAGGCTAGCATTGGCCCCATTTTCCAGTCTGGGAAACCGAGATCTTAAATATGCTTGTGGGAGGCTCAAATGAGCTCTTGGCGGAGAGGCCCCCTTAAGAGTTCTGACTCATGACTATTCGGAGAGCCTTTTGTGCCTGCTCTCCCCTGGGATGAGTTATGTTATGCTCTGTGGTGGTCACAGGCTGTGGTGAAATCACAAGAATGGTCAAAAATATGTAGTAACAGGTGATGGGGGAACATGAGTGTTTCCAGAATCCTTTCAGAATTTGGGGCTGGGATACATGAAGACTTTGTGCCTTCATTTAGAGGCCGACTTTTACATATGAGTGAAACAGGAGGAATCAAGTTCTTGAGAAACTCCGAAACAATCTTGGTTGGAGGAAGCTGGGGAAGGGCCTGCCTGCCATGGTGGGAGGGCCCAGATATGGGGTTCAGAGGGTCATTCCTGGGTTTGATGCCAGTGTTTGCTGCCTAACTCAGGTGAGCCTTTTGTTGCAGGCCTCCGCCTGCCAAGGTGTCTAGTCTCTCAAGTCTTTTGTTGTTCCAGCTAATGACGTTGAGGTTCTTTCTCTTTTTTGGGGTCTACTGTTTTTTCCCCCTTCCCTGAGAATAACCTATGCCACCAGAGGATACCAATTGTCTTTTTTGCCCCTTTTGAAAAATCAACATTTTAATGATGATGAAAATCCCCTTCCTTAGAGGAGGAGAGGGAAAACTTTCCTTAAACTAGCTAGTTACCTGAGCCCTCCATGGGCCTGAAAGTGTAGTATCCTCTGTCCTTCTCTTCCTCCCCTCTGTGTGTAACTTCCCCTTGGGGGATCCAGCTCCGGCAAGGCTGCGTGGCATAGACAAGGAGGCCCAGATTTGTCAAGCTTGCTGCCTGTTTAGGACTGGAGCAGAGCACTGCCTGGGCAAGAGTAGATGCTCGATAGTATTGGGAAAAGGGGTTTTTTAGAGTAGGGCTGCTGCCTTTTTTTTTTTTTTTTTTTTTTTTTTTTTGAGTGGGGAGGGATTGTTGGATTATGATGAAAACTTCTAGAAAGTTTCACTCAAGGACATATATATACATCATTTGGATGGTACCCTGTTTCCCCGGAAATAAGGGGAAAGTGTCTTATATTAATTTTTGCTCCCAAAGATGCGCTAGGTCTCATTTTCAGGAGATGTCTTATTTTTCCATGAAGAAGAATACGGTAAACATTTATTGTTAAATGAAAATAAAGGAAATTTTTTACCTGTATACGGTACGGTAGTACGGTAGTTGTCAACACAAACCAGACAAACTGTGAATCCTACAGTATCAAGAATGTATTCATTTATTCAGTGACAATCATGTCATCATCTTCTGGAACATCATCATAACAATCCAATTCCTGAATTTCCTGGTGAATTTCTTGTGACTCCATTTCTTTCAGAATCAGTGGACCAAATCTCTCATGTTTAGCCTAGAGGGGGCCTTATTTTGGGGGGGATGCCTTATATTTCACTCAGAAGGAAACCTGTAAGTAGGTCTTATTTTCGGGGAAACACGGTAGTAGGCACGGTGGTGTTGGGAGATCCTTATTGTGAGTATGAAAGTGTGGCAGGCTTCCAGAGCTCAAAACTCTCCCTGACATGGTCCCTGCCTTTTTGTCCAGCCTCATATCTCCCAGCTTCATCTTCCCCTCACTTCCCTCATCCAAACGTCACCCTCTCACAGTCTGCCTCTGCACATGATGGTCCTTTGCCTGGGTGATGCTCCCTCTCTCCTCCCCCAGCCCTACTTGTCCCCTAAGACTGTGTTCAGTGAAGGTTGGGTTGTGTTCACCCCAACATAACACTGATCATTTACATTCAACTGTAATTATTTATCTTGTCTCCCCACTAAACTCAGTGAGCAGAAACTAGATCTGATCCATCTTTGTCCCATCATTAGGGCCCAGTACCAACCAAACACTTAATACATGTTCCTTAAATGGATTAATATTGTCAAGGAGTTATTCGACCACACCTTGCCTCTCCTAGAGTAACTGTACTGCTGACTTGCTTTTTTGAGAAGTAAAATCTTTGGAAAACCTTGGGTCATCTAAATATTGCCCTGTCTCCATACCATATGGAACCGCTCTGCAGAGAGAGGCATGGACACAGGATGGGGGCCATTGTTCTCAGACCTCATCCAACCTGGCAGTAATTGCCCTTCCAGCTAGAGGGACCCTTTCATTAGTAAGTGAGGAACAATCCCAAAGCTCCTGGTTGTGCCTAAGCAGCTCTTCTGGTAGGATTTTCTATCATGCACAAGTTCTTAAGAACTCTGGCGTGTGTGTGTGTGTGTGTGTACACACAAATCACACATGAGTACACACATGAATACACATGAGCACATGCTAGTATTGAGGAGAAGGAGATAGGCTCAGTACTGCCAGGAGGAAGAGGGATTCTGCTTCGGGTGAGTCTGTAGCCCACATACAGACACTCTATCTCTCTGTGTAATGAACATGTTACTGGCCTTGAGGTCCTTTCTTACTTTCAGTTGATAGCCTGGAGACATGGTTCTGACAGGGGTGGGATGGGATATATTTCATTCCTTCCCAAGCCCTATCCCTATCACTAGATTCTGCTCCAGCTCATTAGATCTCTGACACCAGCAGCTGGACTGCCACACAGTCCCTGACCATGGGCAGTCATTGTCATTGTCATTGTCGTGGAAAAAAAACAAAACTAGAAAAATACCCATTTTGCTAAATGCCAGTAAAGGGCTTTGTCTTTCACCTGTACTTATAAAGGGTGAGATTTATTGGTCTTTTTGTCTGAGGACAAAGAGTGGGTCTGATTATCAGATTGCACACCATAGACAAGTGCTTATGTAATCAACAAACTGTCTTGGTGTCAGAATACGATTGTGTTGGAGATAAACTGTGAAAGGAGAAAGTGCTGGATGCTGACATACTATTGGCACCAAGTGTCTTGGGCTGCTTCCTGCAGTTGCTAGTGTTTGCGATGAAGCCAGCTCATTCCTGGACAAAGCCCTTGTGTGGGTAGGGAATCTCAGTAACCAGCCATGTTATCAGTCAGGGTCAAAAGCCCCTCGCCTTGTGGTTCCCGAGTCTGGAGAAGCGGGAGTTAATCTGTAATCCCTCAGTGAAAGGAGCCACAGAACACACATTAATTCTTCCTCTCACCTCTCCTGCTTTAAGTGGTTAAGGTCTTTGAGCTCTGTTTAGCCTGTGAGCTCTGGTTCTCAGCTCAATAAGACTTGGCTTTGGTCTAGTATCTTTCATTGTGAGGATGCAAAAGCTTTTTTACAAATATATATTAACCCAAGTGGAAATGAGCTTAAACTGTAGCATGAAAGATTTAAGTTATGCCTAAGGTAGGATTTCTCAGTAATTATTCTATTAAATTGTCTCTTGTCTCTCTCCCTCATAGCTTGTGGTCTAAGTCTTACAGGTGTCTTCCTGGTTGTCAGTATCAGGCAGAGGGACTAACTTTCTTAATTTCACTCCCTCTTCAGCCAGTGCCTTGGCAGAGCTGAAAAGATAATAGTCCATCCTTGAAGGAATTAATAACACAGGCGAATGAGGCCTCCCCCTGGAAGACTGCCTCTAGTTGAACCTAGAGCTCAAGCCTCTGAGTCTCTGGGGCTGAGCCAAGTCCTTTGGGAAGTCAGCTGTAAGCTGTCTTGCTGGACCACAAGTGTGGTATGGGAAGCATCAAGACAGAGGGAGTTAAGCTTACTAGGTTCTTCTCAAACTGGTAATTCTAGGATCACTGACCACTGGAGAGAGTTTGAGAAAGCCCCAGAATCCTAGAGCCCCCTCCCCCACCTCCACGGTGGAAAGAGGTGGGCCTAATCTGTAGAAGCTCCCTCAGAGCAGCGCCTGGTTTTCCTTTTTGGTAGAGTGATTTTTCTCTCCCAAGCCAGGGGTTTTCCTAGGGCCCAGAGCAAATGCTTCTGGGGTACACAGATGCTGACCCAAGTTCCATCTCCAAGGAGGGAGGGTTCTTGGCAAGGGTGCCATTGGTTTCCTGTGTGTCCGGAAGCCTTTTGGCATTGAGCTCATCTGAGTGACCCTTGGTGGGAGCCAAGAGAAGGAGTAGCCCTCCCTTGTCCCAGAAACTCAGACCAGAAATGAGACTGGCCCGCAGACCCTGCAGCTTTCCAAGAAGTAAGAATGGCTGTGGGCCCTCTCCCAGGAGAGTCCTGACCCAGAGCTCTAAGTTTGGGGATGGAGCTCGGTCCTGGAAGAACTAAGCAGGAGAGAAGCTGGGCCAGGAAGGGCAGTGGTGGGTACATGGGCAGTAGGCGGTCATCTGGATATGGAACTGGAGTTGGTAACAGGACTACTCTGGACTCTGGCCCCTGTATGCCGAGGTAAAACATGGCAACTGCCTGCTCAGTGTGTGGCTCTGGAAGGTGTACATGCTTTGGGTGGTATCGGGGCTGGGCATAGGAAAGGGCTGCCAAAAAGAACACAGATCCAGTGAAGGCTTTCATGTTTTCCTCTTCTGCTGACTCCCTAGTTCCTAGAATGGGGCCAGCGCAGTGTAGGCTCTCCATGAATAGTCGTTGACTAAATCAGAGGAGTCTTAGCACTCCAGGATTAAAGCTGCTGACCCTGGCTCGTCTCCTCCCTGCCCCCAGCCCTCAGTAGACCATCTGTTCTTCTCCTTGGCTCAGCCCTCCCTCTGCTGGGCAATTCTCTGGTCTCTCAAGCAAGGAAAGGGTGTGGAGGTGCCAGCCGGGTGGGCATGCTGTGGGTTAAAGCCTTTTGAAACAACAGTGTAGTTAATCTTTCTAATTTATTTTCCTTTTAGACCATGGGAAGTCTGTAGGCAGCAGCTGTTACCCAATTAAAATACAGATTAATATAAAAACAGTTTCTGGAATATAAAATAGAGTGGCTGTGTCCTTACACTTCCTTAAAATACCACCTAATAATGACTTGATGAACTACAGAAACCCACCTAGAGGAACTCAGCGTTCTTAAAATGAAAATTTCTTCCCTGAAAGGTGTGTATTACCATTCCGTGTAAGTCACTGTGAGAAAATAACCTTCCCTCTTAGTGCCAGCGGTTTCTGTGAGTTGGGTATTTGGTATTCATTAAATGTAATTATAGTTTAATTGGAGTTTAATCTGCACCCCCAACACTTAAAGAAAAATAAAAAGAAGTATCCAAGCAAACCTTCGATGCTCCTGTCTCTGGAAGTAGCCAGGGGCACAGTGGGCATGGTGATTTCCAGCTGAGTCCTGTTCTGTGGATGCAGACCTTCTGCCTCACGTCCTTGAGGTGATATGTTCTAGTCTGCGCTTGAGGGTTTTTTGTTTTTTGTTTTACTACAAAACAAAACACAACAAAACAAAGCAGTAAGCTCGTTTTAACCTAAGCCTGCCCTCGGTGAGCATAGTCCCGTGAGTCAGAAGTTCTCTAGACCAGGTTTGTACCTTAGGCCTTTTTGCCTGAGTTTCCCCATCAGTTAAAGGTGCCTGTTTCCTGCTTGGCTAGTTGGTATTGAGGCTCCAGGTACACAGGGTGAAGGGTGGAGCTTGTGGGACCTCCACTGCTGTTAGATGGGGAAATGCTGGACATCGAGGCCCAGAGAAGGGGTGGACTTGAAACCAAGTGTGCCTGTCCTATGTGATTATTGCCTAAGTCTGACAGAAGCTTCTGTGAAGCTTGGAGGTGATTTACTTTAGACTGAAATTAGTGAGGAGTCATTGAGCCTATAGAACACAAAAGACATGTAAAATCTTTTTTCTTTTTTTTCCTCTTGCAAATGAAAGCTGAAACAGGTATGAGACATACCTTGTGATCAGCAGGGAGATGTGGATCTATTTCAGGGCCAGGATATTGTTGGGAAGTTTACGGTGTGTCCTGGGGCTTGATTCCCAAAGCTTCTGCCAGGTTCTCAGCCTAAAGCAGTGCAGGGCAGAGTTCTTTACAGTAGGAGGATAAAAACAGGAAGAAAAGGAAAAACAGAAACTCTAGCTTCGAGTTTTTCATTCATGGGCTCTTTCTCTTTCCTTTCAGCTCACCGGGATTATTCAAGCCATGGTGGACGGTCAGCCAAGCCTGCAGCAAGTGTTGGAGGTAGGTTGAATGACCTTTAATTCCTGACCTCTGATCTCTTCCCGCTGCCTTTCTCTCCCGCCCCTCCTGAGAATGTGGCTGTGTAATTTGACTATGATTATGGCTTGATTAGAATAACATTTGCTGTCACATCAGTGACATGCTGTTGAGGGTATTGAACCATTGATCTGTCATCTCCAGCTGTTCCCGTCAGGGTTACTGACAAGATGTCCGAGTGTTGCCAGGAGGCTGGCAAAGAGCCCCCACCCTTTCCAGTGCTGGCCAGTACTGGCCGGCCTGCGCTGGGCACGTTGGGTTGGAGGGGGGCTGAGCTGTGGCACTGTGGGACTGGCCCCGGGGACTAGAGGTGTTTTTGTTTAGCTTTAGCGTTGGCTTCTTGTGGCATGTGAGCACTTCATTAACTCACCCAGAACTCCCCATCGATGGCTTTTGTTTGCTGTCGGCTCCTCCAGGAGGTGCGGCTGGGCCCGCCTGCCCCACTGCAGCTTGCTGCTGGACGCATTGTGCTTGTCGGGTGCAGAGGCTGTACTGGGTAATGATTCCTAATCAGAATAATTACAACAATTGCTTGTGTGAGGAAAATCAAATTAAAGGCTTTAGAACCCTTGGCAGAGACCACACTTCTAGGATGTTCTCCTCGGGGAGCTGGAAAAGGTTAGGATGCCGCTTCTTGTGCTCCAGCCTAAGGGAAGGAGGAAGGGCAGTGCTCTGCCTCAGCTTGTCTCCCAGCTCCCCTCTGCCTAGGGGTTTTCAGAGAGGGAGACGGTCCCTCTCCCAGGTCCCACACCCACTCCCTTCTCTCTAGGGAGCAGGGAGAAGATTTCCCTAGGTGCTTTATTTATCTTTAAGACCAAAGCACTCAAAGCTGAGCCCCTATCAAAGCACAGGAGAAAGCAGACTATGTGGGGAAGAGCAGGGCACATCTGCATTGGAGGTAGTTAGCATAGAGGCAGGAGGGTGGTGGCAGGAGAGGGAGGAAGAGCTGTCTATTTAGCCAAGAAGACCTGTCCCACGGGGGAGAGAAGGGCAGACTGAATTTCCTGAGCTCCGCAGGATGGAACCAGAGCCAGAGAGCCAGGTTTTGGCTTAGCCAGTGGCAGAGTGCTTTTTGTCCCCGACAGTGTGCAAGCCCAGGCTCTGACCATCAGGCTCTGGGCAAGGAGAGGCTTAGGGTACCTAAAGAAGGCTATGAGAAGATGAGCTCTGAGGTGCCTCCCAACCCTATTGTCCCTCTTTTTAACAATTTTTAAGCATATTTTTTATTGATTTCAAAGAGAAAGGGAGAGAGAGAGAAATATCAATGAAGAGAGAGAATCATTAATTGGTTGCCTACTGCACACCACCTACTGGAGATCAAGCCTGCAACCCAGGAATGTGCCCTTGACTAGAATTGAACTCTGGACCCTTCAGTCCACAGGCCAAATCTCTATCGACTGAGCAAAACTATCGAGGGTTTGTTCCTCTTTTTTTGACAGAAGATTCACTCTTATGTCTGAGGGGCCTCCTCATCATGGACTGCTCCCAGGCTCAAGGAGAAAGAAGGGACCTCTCCTTCCTTCTGTCATAGCCTGCATCCCCAGATAGGGCCTGCTCCCGAGGGAGGGTATAACACAGGCAGCTTGTCCCTGGGACGTCCCTGTTTGGTTGGGGTCTTGGGAGGAAGATGCTTGTTCTGGGCTAGTACCAAACCAGGACTGGTGGGGTTAAGATAATTTTTTCTGTCAGTGGTGCCAGTTGAGGGGAAGATGTGTCTTCAGGAGGCCAGCCCTGGAGAAGAATGCTCAGAGGATTCTAAGTCTCCCCCAGGAAGCTGCTCTTGCTACTTCACACTTTGTGGGGAAGAGGGAAGATTTCTGGCATCAGCCTGAATAGGGAGTCCAGATAAGGAGACTAGACCAGATTATAGAGCTAAAGAGCTAATTTTTTCTCTTACCCAGGCCCTAAGCAGGTAGTTAGCTAGGTGTTTGCCTGCCTCATTTGTTCTTTTTATTTTTATTTTTTACTTAGTTCATTTGGCCTCTTTCCACCTCTCTTGTCCAGCCTAGAGCCATTAGAGCCAGCAGGGAGAGAGAGGATACAGGAGTGAATGGTGGTCATTCCCTCATCCCAAGACAGGGCCAGTGGATGAACTTTCTAGGCTCCTGAAAACCCATCCATCCACATAGCCATCCACACATTCATGCCCCGCCCATCCACTCATCTATTTACCCATCCATAATCTACCCATCAACCCATCCATCTGTCCATCTGACTTAGGTGTTCTAAGTAGGCTCAGGCTGGGTTCCTTTAGACTAGGGGTGTCGAACTCAATCAGAGAAGGGGCCAAAATCTAAAATCCAGCCTAAATCACGGGCCGAATGGTTTACTGAACAGTCATAAACTGTCATTGTGATGGAAACGCAGCGGAGTGCAGTGATGACAGCGCGGTGCAGGCCACATTGCAAGGCCTGGCGGGACGGATTTGGCCCACGGGCCTTGTGTTTGACACATGTGCTTTAGACCTTGGGTAGCTGGAGGGGGGTCTGTCCTTAACCTAGCATCCCGCCTCAATTCCTGTTCCTTCTTTCCATGCACTGTGGGCTGGGGTCACATTACTCCCTACTCATATTCAATCCGAAAATATATGGGTTAGAGATTACCGCAGTGAATAAGACAGATAAGAGTCCCTGCCTTCATGGTGCTTATAGTCTGGTAAGGAAGGCTGACATTAAACAGATAATTGCTTCTCAAATACACAATGATTGGGCATGTGCCTTTATCTTTAGTATTCTTTTCTCCGTTCCACCCTGTCAAGCAAACCCAACTTCTAATTCAAGTACCTTCTTTTAAATTTTTTTTTTTTTTTTTTTTTTTTTTTTAGAGAGAGAGGAAGGAAGGAAAAGGGATAGAGAGATAGAAACATCAATGAGAGAGAAACATCATTGATTGGCTGCCTCCTGCATGCCTTCTACTGGGGATCGAGCCTGCAACCCGGGCATGTGCCCTGACCAGGAATCGAACCAGTGACCTCTTGGTACATGGATCAGTGCTTAACCACTTAGTCACACTGGCCAGGCTCATTATCTTCTTTCTGAAACCTTTCTGACTCCTTTCTCTATAAATGGTAGAGCTAGCCACTTCCTCCATTTGGTCCTGTAGCATTCTGGTCACTTTTTTATTAATGCATCTATTACATTGTGTTATGATGATCTGCCTCTCTCCCCTTCTTAGTCTACTGTCTATTTTGTATAAGCACTTAAATACATTATTGCATTTAATTCTCAAAACAATCTGTAAGGGGAGTCATCCTACCTCATTTTACAGACGAAGGGAACTGAAGTTCAGAGGGGTTAAATGACTTTTAAATGACTCCCCATCAATGACAGCCAAGATATTGAAGAGCCAAGGTTAGAACCCATATGTGTCTGACTTTCAATTCTGCATTTCTGACTACTATGCCATATAGCCTTTAAAAACAATCCTCCTATGTGAGTGGAGTGGTGGTATGATCTGCTGCCCATGCCTGGGATCATCTGAAAAATAGGCGATGCTTCATGAATTCTTGATAATAATTCTGTCATTATACACTGATTTTAGTATTTGTACTTCCATTGTGAGTGCAAATAATAAAACCATGAAAGGGATGAAGGGAGAACTAGACTCAAAGTGTGTTTAGGAGCAATTTCTTTCCCTACCTAGGAATTGTGCTCAGCCTTCAAAAGAATCTGCTGAATTTTAATCATCAACGAGGAGAGGAGAAATACCAAGTTTGGGGCTGATTATGAGCTTGCTCCCGCCCAACAAAGGGGCTTCTTCTGCTAGAGTCATGGTGGAAATTAACTTCACTTTCACTTGGGGAATAACCAAATTCATAAGTTTGGTTAATAAACATTTGGTGGGAGGGTCAAGTGAATAAGCGAATGAATGAACCTATGGGTTGAGTCCCTGCTTGGGGATCCAGCCCGTTCTCATGGCCCAGGACAGCCCATGTCCATGCTAGACTCTGCCTCTGAGGACCAAAGGTATTTGGATTGACCTGCTAGGATCTCTCCTTATCCTGTCTAGGGTAAGTAACAGGGGTGTGGGGAACCCTCTTACCCTCATCCCAAACACTCTTGTCTTGTGGGATCTTCCCACAGGGATTGTCCTGCAAGTGCCTCTGTAGTTCTCAGCCAAGGCTGAGAGCCCAGAGCAGAGCCATGGCTGGATAAGATTACAATTTCCTCCTGCTCTGATTACCAGCAGCTTATCTGCGTTTCACTGTTGTGGCTCTTCATGTACTCAGTGGCGGTGGGGGAAAGAAAAATCTCATCTATTCTTGTTGTGTACTTTTCAGAGGGTCGATGAGTGGATGGCGAAGGAAGGCCTCTTAGATCCAAACGTCAAGTCCATTTTTGTCACCTGTGGAGACTGGGACTTAAAAATCATGTGAGTATGAGAGGGGCAACTTTGCTGGCAGGGTTTTGAATCTGTGGGACCAGTTCTTGCCTTTCACAGAAATAAATGCCCAAACCTATAGGATAGCTGGACCAGGAGTCCCTGGATTTGGGGGGCTTCCAGGATAAGAAGAGGCTTGAGAGCCCTGCCTGCCTCTGGGACAGCTGTTTTTGCCAGGTGTCACTACTTAGGACAGCCCTTCAGATGCAGGGCTACATGTCATTGCCCTGGGAGGAAGAAGTTAAAAGAGGGAATGTAAAGCCGAAACTGGTTTTGTTCAGTGGATAGAGCGTCAGCCTGCGCACTGAAAAGTCCTGGGTTCGATTCCGATCAAGGGCATGTACCTTGGTTGCGGGCACATCCCCAGTAGGGGGTGTGAAAGAGGCAGCTGATCGATGATTCTCTCTCATCGATGTTTCTAACTCTCTATCCCTCTATCTTCCTCTCTGTAAAAAATCAATATATATTAAAAAAAACAAAAACAAAGAGGGAATAGTAACTCATTTTATAACCATAGGTACTCTTATTTCTATTTTTATAGATAAGAAGATAAGAGAAAAAAGAGGTAAACTAACTAGCCCAAGACACTCAGGGGCAGGATTCAAACCAGGCAACCTATCTCCAGGGCCCTTTCTCTTAACTATTATACTGTGTTATCCTTCCCCCCCCCCCCCACACACACACACACCCCGGGCTCTCCCTGCCTTCCCCCCCACCCCTTATCTGGGATAGGCCCTGATGATCCAACTGAGAGCCAAGTGTAGAATGAGAGAGGGCTGCTTCTAGTCACCAGTCTCCTCTGTTCTCCTTTGTCCCATTGCTTTTTCTCCTTTGTCTCCTGATTCTGGAAGACAAAACTGGTTCCTTTGCTGGGCTGACACTTCTGACTCTTGTCTGTCCTCATGGATACCTGGCTTCAGACAGCCCTCAGGGAATTAATGTGGTGTGGAGGTGGTAGGGGCATTGTTTGCTGAGGACTGATAGAATCAATAACTCTGTGTTCTTTGTGACTGATGGAGGTGGCAAGCATTTGTGTGTGTGTGTGTGTGTGTGTGTGTGAGAGAGAGAGAGAGAGAGAGAGAGAGAGAGTGTGAGTTTATATATGAGCATACACACGCATGCACCTATGCTTTTGAGCATAGCATGGGATATTGGTGTGTGTGTGTGTGTGTGTGTGTGTGTGTGTGAGAGAGAGAGAGAGAGAGAGAGAGAGAGAGAGAGAGAGAGAGAGAGAGAGAGTTTATATATGAGCATACACACGCATGCACCTATGCTTTTGAGCATAGCATGGGATATTGGTGGGGAGTTGGAAATAGTGGTTCTGGAGTGATATTTCCTACCAAATCAGGCATTGTTTTCTCACCAAGGTCCTTTTTATGCCTTTTGGATACTGGGCAAAGCTATGCACCCAGCTTGATGGGTGTCAGGCCTGCAATTGGATACCAACTCTCTAGGTGAGACAGGAGGAAGAAGAACAAGCCCAGGTCACATAAACACCCACACACCTCATCTCCCACATCCCTTGGGTCATGTACACACACTGGCTTCACACTCCAGGTGTGCACACACAGCTCCCACAGCGCCAGGGGATCTCTGTGCTCCCCGATAACACTCATCAGTCAGGGCAATTATACAGGCTGGGCTGGTATGAATCGTAGGCGGGCTCCATGGAGAAAGGAAGAGGAAGGCTGTTGTTCTTGTTTAAGGTATCCTGGCAGCTTTGAGCACTTGAAGGAGAGAAGGACTTGCGTGGAGCTCCATAGCACAGGAGAAGCTATTTGGGGTCGGGCAGAGTGCAGGCTAATACTGGACTGAGGCTCCTGTGGTCCAGTCCAGAGGCCTGGTTCCTCCAGGTAGCCTCCCAGGGCTCCCACTCTTTTAGTGGTTTTCTACTTGTCTTTGGCATGTTCATGTCATACAACCCACATTTCAGAATCTCTTGTGTTGATTGTGACTGGCATGTACATACATAGGGTGGGGCAAAAGTAGGTTTACAGCTGTTTGTGTGGGAAATAAAACTGTAATTAGTAACAATATAAGAACAAACTCTGTGTCTCATGTTCTCGCAGTATGAACAGCTACTTTTGCCCCATCCTATATGTGCATATGAAAACATTCCTGGGCATGAGGTAGGGGACTACATGGCTGGGCCTCCTGGGCGTGAAGTCTGGCCCACTTCGGCCTGCAGTAGCAGTTCAGCCATTGGCATGGTGGGCCCTGGCAGATTCAGGTGACTCCAGAGGCTGCTCTGGGGCTTTACAAGCAATGATGTAATCAAGAAGATGTGATCTAGTTTGGGGATTGGGTTGTTCAATCTAAGCATATATGAAAGGGAACCACTTTTTTATGAGTACATAGCCATATGTCATTCGGTCCTCCTATCTTCCTTGGTAGGAGGTAGTATCACTTTAAAGCTGAAATGAACACACAAAACAAAATTAAAAACTGAGGCTCAAATTGGTAAAGACTCACAGCTAGATAGAATTGAATTCTGAGACCGTATAACGTCCAAAAAGAAAAAAGGGGTTAGGTAGACTGGGGGCACTGGTTTGGGTTTGGACTGGGAAAGCCAGTGAAGCTCTGAAGATTGTGCAGGAGGAAGCAGATGTCAGGTGCCAGGGCCTGGGGGGAGGAGAGCACTGTGCTGCCTTTTAGAAGCAGGATTCCGAGTAACTGCTGGCAAGGCTCTTAATTAAATGTGTAACAAAATAAAAACAGCGAGAGAGGAAACCTAAGTAGTGCTGCGTGACAGCGCACAGCTTATCGGCATTCCTGGAACCTCGTCAGATGGCTCGTCAGAGCCCGCACCTTTTCATGCGCCTGGTAAAGGCTGATGATGAGCCTGACAAGGGTGGTGTTAGACTGACACCCACAACTTGTTAGTATGTGGCTTACTTCTTATTTTGACATCCATTTTCAGATTTAACTAACGCTAAGGAATTCAGCAAATATTTCCATTTCCCACTCTAGTTTCCGAGAGACATGGCTCCGCATTGCTGTCCTCCCTCTCTCCCAGCCCCCGCTTCCCCCAGCCAGCTTCATGTCACTTTTGTTGGAAAGGGCCTGATTAGTGAAGCACTGAGAAATGGGAACTGAAGTGGCAGCAGAAATCCCACCGGAGAAAAGAAATCTCCCATCCTGACAAAATCATTTTGTGTCCATCTTTTGTCAAAATAGGATGAGTTGATACTTCAGGTTTGTGTGGGCTTGGATCCTGTAGTCACAGATCCTGCTTAGGCGGGTGTTAATTTAGTTGAGTGCTGATTTAATTTTCTTTCTAAACATGTTTAAGATACAACACTTGTTCTGGCATTGGTCCCTGGTAGCTTGCGTTCACTACCTGAAGCTCTTAATGGGGTTTAATGCTCTTTCACCAGCTTTCTCTCTTCTCTTCTTACACAGGCAGGGATGTCTCTATAAAGGGGTTCCATCTTTGGCGTGGTGGGAGAGTAGGGCTGGTGTAGATTGGGGAGGGGCCACCATTAAGGAACTCAGATTTTAGCCTTCAGCTTAAAGATCTGGATTCACCAACTGAACAGCACTGAGTGGCCGAAAAGCTAGACCAGAGTCTTTCCCAGTGGCCTGTGAGTCTAAGAAGAGGGGCAGATCAGGAAGAGAGAAGGGTAGGGTTAAGAGTGAGAATGGAGGGGTAGGGAAGAGCTGACACAAAGGAAGGCCTGGCCCGCAGTGCAGTCTGGGAAGAGGACCTTTGGAGAGGATCCATATAATCAGACTCTGCTCCACTAGGGCTGCTCAGAGCCTGCTGCAAGGACCCTCACCTAGCTCAGCCTCAGCTCTGGAATTGAAAGTGTCAATGCTGGGCTGCCTTCCTCTTGAGGGTGCATACTATACCTTTCTGATGGTGCCTGTGCAGTTGTGACCTGGAACACTTCAGGTTTTAGAAAGTGGAGATCAAAAGATATTTGTTCAGATTGCTCAGTTTTATTTGGGGGACATAAACTCAGTGGGGACTATTGAAGTGCCTCAGGGCTGCAGTCAAGTGGCCAACACTATTGAAGAGCTACAGGCACCTGGAGTGAAGTCCCATAGTGATGGAACCACACACCTGGGAGGGAACTGGGACAGGGACTGCCCTGTGTGTGTGTTTTGGGGGAAGTGTAGGATATAGACAAAAGGTTAGGACTTCTTGGCATCATTCAGCCGAATTGACCACTTCATCCTTCTTGAAATGCGCTATATCTTTACTTTTCTGTCTCCCTTTCCTCTGGCTTTTCCTTCCCAGTGTTGTATGTGGATGCTTTTTTCCTTTTTCTTACATTTTGTTTCTTAAATATTGGTAATTCTTTTATCTCTGTCCTAGCTGTTTTTCCTTTTTATTCTGCACACTCACACTTATCAGAGTGATCTCATCTTTTGCCATAGCTTCAGGTACCCTCTGTATGCTGATGTCTTATCATCTTTTCTGCAACTGAGAAATGGAAACTGACATGGCAGCAGAGATCCCACTGGAGAAAAGACACTGTTCCATCTGCCATCTGAACTCCAAACCTTCACATCCAGCTCCCAGTCTCAGTCCCCACCTACGTGGCCATAGGCGCCTAAAAGCTCAAGGCTTATCTTTCTCTCAACACTAGACCTCCACCATTCCCTCAGATGGCAACTCAGTTCTGTCAGAAACCTGAGAATCATCCTTGATTCCTTTATCTGGCCATAACCAATCAATTGCCAAATCCTGTTGAGTCTTACTCCCGGAGCTTTCTCAGAGTCATTACCTTCTTTCCATCCCCATTTCCACTGCCCTACTTAAGGTCACAATATTCTTTGTGGTTTACTCAATGTAATCAGCCTTTTTTCAGTCCAATCTTGTTCTTTTACAGTAGATTGTGTCACACTCCTGCTTAATACCTTCTCCTTTGTTTGCATTGAGTGGCAGACTCTTGGGATATTCTGATTTTTTAATTTAATTTTATTTTTTTTTGGCTGCTGGTACCTGGTCTGGGGTCGGTGGAGGTCTGGAGTGTTACGATCATTTTTTTATATGGGGGCATGGTTGGCCAGAAGATGTGGTGGAGGCAATTTGGTCTGAGAACCTCCTTCCAGAGCTATAAATGAATGAATCCTCAGATCTATCTTAAGAAAACCACTGCCAGGCCCTGACTGGTGCAGCTCAGTTGGTTGGGCATCTTTCTGTGCACCGGAAGGTTGCCGGTTTGATTCCCAGTCATGG
This sequence comes from Pipistrellus kuhlii, assembly GCF_014108245.1. Taxonomy (NCBI): domain Eukaryota; kingdom Metazoa; phylum Chordata; class Mammalia; order Chiroptera; family Vespertilionidae; genus Pipistrellus; species Pipistrellus kuhlii. The sequence goes on along the minus strand of NW_023425515.1, from coordinate 169,025,059 downwards.
CATATGCTAGGGTTGTTGGTTCAGTTCTCAGTAGGGGGCTTGCAGGAGGCAACTAGTTGATATTCCACTTTCATATTGGTCTCTTTCTCTCTCTCTCTCTCTCTCTCTCTCTCTCTCTCTCTCTCTCCCTCTCCTCTCCCTCTCCCTCTCCCTCTCCTCTCCCTCTCCCTCTCCCTCTCCCTCTCCCTCTCCTCTCCCTCTCCCTCTCCCTCTCCTCTCCCTCTCCCTCTCCCTCTCCTCTCGCTCTCCCTCTTCCTCTCCCTCTCCCTTCTCCCTCTTCCTCCCTCCCTCCCTCTCTTCCTCTCTTCTCTTCCCCCCCCCTCCTTTTTTACTCTCCTTTCCTCTCTCTCTAAAAATAAATAAGAAAAAATTTTTAAGTATTGTTTTGGGCACTTCGGTATGTTTGAAAGCATGTGGAGCCTCTGAGCATGTGTGGTATCTTATCGTGTCACTAAGCCCATGAGAGCCTTGCCCCTTGTTCATGGGTGTGCCAGAGGGTCCCAGCACTGAGCTTTGGTTAGCAGCCTGCTGGGGGAAGGGGCTTGAGTAAGAACTCCCTGGCAGTCCTGACTTGTCTCATTTCCTGATACTTTATCTGTCACTGCAAACGCTTGGGCTCCTCCTGAACTAATTAAGTTTGCATGTGTTTAGACACATTGCCAAATAGGGCTTAGCAAAGCGGAACTGAGCTACATCTCTTTTTGAGTAGGGAAGGAAGGGTATATGAATGCTTCCCCATGAGAGCCTGGGAGAAGCGTGGATGACATGGAGTGTGTGTGTGTACAGGTTGATAGCCATTATGCCCTGGTCCTCCTAGGGACACAGCAGGCCTGCAAAGCAACCTTCTGATTGGCTGGCAGGGGCAGATGAGAGAACAAGAACTAGCTCTCTTAGTGAATTGGACATTCTGAGAGGGCTGAGGATGGAGAGAGGGCAGGCTCTGAGACATGATTTTTCTCCCAAGCACACCCAAAACTGAATGTCAAGTTTAGTGGGATTTGCAGGGGGAGTTTATAGGGCTATGTTTGCTCCCAGCCTGAACCTACCTAGGCCTAAAGCCACCTGTTTGGCTAGCAGAGTGCAGGTGGCCTTTCTAAGGCTGTGACAAGTACAGTGGAGACATGGACAACCGTAGGCCCAAATTTTCCTGTTTGCCTACAAGACCCCAGGTCCCCTGCTCAGTCTCATGACCCTATGAGATGGCACCAGGTGGAGATTGAGAGGAGGAGAGTGGTATTGCCCAGAATCTCCCCACCATGGAGGTGGAGTTCAGCCAAATGGATCACCATAGTGAGATGATGGCTGACAGTATGTTTTTGTGTCAAGACTGATTTTCCCTGGTGCTGGGTGGCTTGAGGTCTGAGATGCACTGTGTGGGAACATACTGGGGTCCTGTCCAGACAGCAGATATGGGGCATTACCACATTGGGGACTCCTCTGAGGTAGGGAGCGAGGGTATTTTCTACAGAAGGCGGGAGAGCCAGCTGACAGCCATGGTCAAAGCCTCAGTCCTATAGCTCTGAGGCCAATGGGTCAGCTACCTGGCCATGAAGAGGCTCAGCCAGGCCAGGCTCCCAGTGCACACAGAGTGTGTGTGTGTTCTGGGGTGGGGGGTGGGGGGTGGGGGGGGAGTTTCTGGAGGTTGTATAGGAATCCTGGGCCTTTGAGCTGCAGCCAAAGCCCAGAGAGAACAAGAACCAGACCTTCTGCCCTCCCTTCAGCTTCCCTAGAGCCCTCTCGTCAGCAAAGGTGCATCGGGTTAGCCCCAAGAAGGCAGCTTGAGTTGATGGGGTCATGTTTCAGCTGCAGCTAATCCAAGTCACTCGATATAAATCTGTCCCTGCTGCCTCTCCTCTCCCTCCCATCCCCAACCCACAGACAGGGAAATGAATCCTGGCCCTCACCCTGAATACATCATGGCAGGCTTGCCTCTAATGAGAGAGGGCCATTCATTGTGGGGTAAAGCTCCCTGCAGAGCCTGGGATGCCATTAATTAAAGAAAAGCCACCTGAAGCCAGTCGTGCGGTACAGCCTGCCACACGCTCAGATGGAGTGGTGGTGGGATAGCCTCGTTAGCCTGACAGCTCCTTGGGCCGAGAGTTCGTGAGCTTGGAGGAGTGAAGCGCCCCCCCCCCGGCCCCCACCTGAGAGCTCACATGCCTCGGGGGCCAGCATCCTCACAAAGGCATGAGACCCCCCACTCACCTGTATAAGTCTTGGGGCCTAGAACTGGCATAAAGGGGCTCCTGGTTATGGGGTTGGCCCGGGACTATCTTATTTCTCATGGACAGGCCCTAGAGTAAGAGCAGGCTTCTGTGAAGGCTGAGCAGGCTCCTGGTTTCCTACCTGTGTTCCCTTCCGCTCTTCTCCATGTCCCTGGCACTACAGGTCAACAGACAATTCATCTTGCTTCCTTCCCTCAGAGCCTGAGTTGGTGGAAGTTCACCTGCTCTGAAAGGACTTTGGGTCTACAGGGAAACTGGGGGAGATGCTCTTGTGTCCCTGGCAGACACAGCCTCTGATGTCCCACCTGGGCACTTCCAGGTTGAAGGTGAAACTCCGGTGGCAGCCTCATCTCACACCTGGGAAAGTGTTAGAGGGTCTAAAGAACTTCAGTGAAATGGAAGTTTGTCTCAGTTAAAATCCCAATAAAAGATAAAGATATTTGTGCCCAGCCAGTGTAGCTCAGTGGTTGAGCATCGGCCCATAAAACAGGAGGTCACAGTTTGATTCCTGGTCAGGGCACATGCCCTGTTTGCAGGCGCGATCCCCAGTAGGAGGTGGTGCAAGAGGCAGCTGATCAAAAATTTTCCCTTATGATTGATGTTTCAATCTCTCTTTCTCCTTTCCTCTCTCTGAAATCAATAAAAACATACTTTTTAAAAACTTAAAGATATTTGTATAATAAATAGTCAGGCTTTGAGATGTTACGGCACTGGGAGCCTCATGCTTCAGTCTGCTGGAGAGCTGCTGACAAGGTGGCTCTTTCCTGTTTAACTGACCCTGAGGCAAGTGTCGCTGCCTAGGTTCTGGTCCCTGGACTTACATCTGGAGCTCCCCTTGGCCATCTGTGAGCATCTCATGGCCTCCTCCTTGCTGGCAGCACAGGCTGTCGTCGCTGAAACCTTTGTTGTTTAGCCCAGAGGTGGGGAAGCTCAGCCAGTCTCTGCCCCAGTTGTCAAGAAGACAGATTGGTCTTGTGTCTGTGACTCTTCAGAGCAGTCTTTGGAAGTCTGGTTCTGTGCTCTGTGCAGAATTTGACAGACAGGCTGCACAGAGAGACTCAGAAACAGCGGGGGCTAGGGCTTGACCATCCAGTTGGACTCTGCTTCCCTAGAGCTCGCCGGGTACAGAATACAGGTTGCATGGGCCTCCCACCAGGCATGACACTAGGATGTGGGCTGCACTCCTGTGATTTGAACATTTTTGGATCTTTCAAGGCCCTGCCACTGGCTTGGGCCCTCTGTCCTCTGGCCGATAGAGTGAGGCTGAAGGGCTTATGCTCTGAACTCAAGAAGGTGCCGCTATTGCTCTCAGAAATTTTTTTCCTTCAGGTGAGATATTTTTGTGTTGTTTTTTAAAAAACCCCTTGTGACTCTTAAGACCCAATTTTTTAAAAAAATAAGTAAACCTTTCTAGAAATTAAGATATGAAATAATAATAGTGGAATGCATGAAGTATACAAATGTGAAGTGTACAACTCATTGTATTTTTATACACATATACACCTGTGTAACCACCACCCAGATCAAGATGGAGCTTTTCAACCATCCCAGAAAGTTTCCTTGTGCCTCTCTCACACAGTAATGCCTTCCCCCGCAAGATGACCACTATTCTGACATAGTACTTTTGCTTAGTTTTCATATAAATGGAATCATACAAAATGTACTCTTTTGCATCTGACTTTCTTTGCTCAACATAGCATACGAGACATTCATTCATGTTATTTTATGTATCAGTTCAACCTGTATAATATTCCATCGTGTTACTATTCTAAAGTTTATCTGTTCTTTTGTTGGACTACCTACCTTCTTTAGTCCTTGAATACATATTTGTTGAATGAATATGTGAATGTTCAATCTGATATGAGAATCTTCCTAGGCCTATCACCTTGTCCCAATTCCCCTCATCTTTTATAACCTAATTCCAGTTCCTTGGGTAAATGTTCTTTCTTGTCTTTTATGAAATACACACTGGCCTCCCTCTTCTCTGAACTCCTGTGAATAGGGAGAGGCTGGGCTGACCCCAGGCCTGTGGAAGGGCCTTTGAGCACAATGACCCATTTATTTATTCTGTCAGCAGATGTTTATTGAATATGCATTATGTGCCTTGCACTGTTCTAGGTATTGAGAATGCAGCAGTGAACAAACAGCTCAAACTTCCAAAGTATACTCCCTTCGTGGAGTTTACATTGCAGTGCAGGCAGCTCTTGGACCCAGATGCCTGAAGAATCTCAGTCTTGAGCCGGCCCCTCTCCCCTGTGGGATTCTGCAGGAGCTAGGTGGCACTGGCTCTTGCCACCTTGCCAAGGCTTATGGGCTTTGGTCTTCCTTTTGTGCTGCTGCTACTGCTTGGCATTGAAAGGGTTTCTGAATATTGGTGCTTCCCTTCCACTGGCCAGGAGTCTGGTTCCCTCTGTAAGGGGAGAGAATTAATCTCCCAACTTTCCATGCCTGTAAGGTGAGTGACCTCTGTTTTGTCAGCGCTTGCCAATCTGTCCTCTAATTCCCAGCCACAGTAATGGAGACATTACTTTGTGCTAAAGCAAAGCACCAGCTCTTTGAGCGCAGATGCCGCACCAGTCCAGGCCCTCGGAACAACACGGAAACTCTATGGGGATCTCCTCCCAGGTGCTCACGTCCTGGAGGCACCCGGGCATTGCCACCTGAGCAGCTTTGGTACTGAACGTGTAGTTGACAGATTCAAGGAATCTGCTATCATATTCTCCCTGACCACCATCTGTGCCAGAGGGGCAACTGCTTCAGTGTGGTCTGAAATAGATTTCTTTTGTCAGGCTCCTAAGAGCATGCAAGTGTCTGTGAACACCCCAGAAAGGAAGAAGAGCCAGGGAGCAAGGGTCTTGGAAGATGAAGACCAGGGAACTCCAAGGCCATGGCCGGCGTAGTGGACCGGGTTCAATGATCTGTGGACTCGGGCTCAGCTCCGTGGGGCTTTTGGAATGGTGGCTGGGATCAGTTCTCAGTGTCCCAGGCTAAAGGGTGACACGACTCGAACTTGTTAGTTCTGTAAAACTGTTTCTTCCAAAGCCTGCAAGGTTGTTGGTTTGGGAAGAAAGCTAGCCAGCCCAGAGACTCCCGGGAGCCTGACAGGCCTTTTTCTCTGCGATTCTTTCTTGCAGGCAGCCTGAGGCAGCCTGTCTCTTTGTTAACAGAGTGACAGCAGTGTGACACCATGGAAATAATTACTAACAAATCACGGTGCTGACTGCAAACAGCTCTCTGTCTTCAGAGGCATGTCAGGGTGCATTAGAGCAGGACTGGAGGAGCGGCAATGTGGGGGCTGAGGCGCAGCCCGCCCTCAGACAGTCTCCTCCTCTTCCCCCTCCCTGACCCCTTTCTGCTATGCCTGACTTTCCTGCTTTTTCCTACTGGGTCAGCAAAGGGACCAGCTGGATAAGTGGCATTAATTCTCTCTCCTACCTCTGGGAAGGTAGCTAAGACTCCTGACTTTACTAAGGAACACCTGGGTAGTGATAAGATCCAGGCATTTTTCCGCTATGGAGGCCCCAAAAGACGGAAGCATACTCCATTTCTGATTTACTCTCTCCATTTGGGACCAGCTGCATCTGCCAGAGGTTTGGGGGGCGACAGTATTTTTTGCAGCTGGATTCAGAATATGGGAGGCACCTTGCATCTCAGTGTTGGTTCAGCTACCTTCCCCCACCAGCCCTGGTTTCTTCTTGCCATAGTCAATTTTTGGTAAGTCGACTTTGTCCGTTCCCTCTTGGTTAGCAGAGTGATTGCTCTGACTGTCAGGGCTGTAAATAATGTTCCTGGCGTGTGTGACTGGAGGCAGCTGTGTGGGGTGGGGAGAGGAATGGAAGGAGAAGCAGCACTCCGATGGCTCCCTAGCTCGCCCCCCTCCCCTCTCATACAATATTTATCCAGGGATGGGAGTCAGATGCAGCGACCTCAGGGGTCACCCAGTTAAATAGCTTCTGAACCTCCCTGCATTCTAATTGCTGCAGTTGTCCTTTGCTCTGGAGACTTCTCCTCCCCATTGTCTGCTGAGGCACACACTAATGGCTGTCCTCCCTGGCCCTGCTGGGAGGCATGTGTGGATGGGGGTGGGGTGAAGGGCTCATTGCTACCTTCCTTTCCCCAGGGATAAGGGAATCTAGGGCCTATTAACAAGTGGCTTTAGCTAGGAGGGGCACAGAACCTTGCCTCCCCCTCACTTCCTCCCCAGTGCTGTCCAGAGGAGGTGGACATTAACCATGGGCTTGGTTAATGGGGCAAAGAGGCCTCACCCATTTCTAATCCTAGTGACTCCTATAGGGGGACAGAGCCTTGAGTACTCAGTTGAGTACTATGTTTCATCATCCTGTGTTTCCATGGTCCCACATTCAGGGTTTAGAAACTTGTTATTTTTATTGATTTCAGAGAGGAACGAAGAAGGAAAGAGAGAAACATCAGTGATCAAGCCTGCAACCCTGGCATGTGCCCTGATCGGGAATCGAATCGTGACATCCTGGTTCACAGGTTGATGCTCAGCCACTGAGCCACACTAGCCGGGCAAATATCCTGTATTTTGCCCAAAGATTGGCCGCATGCAAGTCTCTTTGGTCCCCTGGAGGTTGGTTTAGGTGATTGACGATGGTAGCAGGTTACCCCATTTGCTCATTTAGGAGGGCATGTGCCACATGTCTTCACCCGGACCTTCTTGTAAATGTCAGTTACCCTCCACTGCAGCTCTTTCTTCTAAGGAACACTGCTGGGAACTGCCACTGACGGTGCTAAACACTGCATATCCTGGAAACACTGGCGTTTCAGCAGTAGCCTCAAATGAGCCCCTGTTGAGATCTGCTCTCAATAGTAAAACTGCTGGGATCTGTAGGGACCGCCAGGTCACAGGGCAGAAAGAGCAGTCCGTGCATACGCAACCACAGGCTAAGTGAGGTAGAATGTGAGTGTGCCACAGGAAGAGACAGAACAAACACCATGAGAACCTAGAGGAGCGTAGTGGAGACAAAGAATGGGTAGTATTTTCTTAAGCAGTAAACTTTTTTAAAAAAACAAAACTTTAAAGAAAGCCCAATACAGTAGGTTCTTGGGTTACATCAGAGATCCGTTCCTACGGTGCCACGTAATGCGATTTCGCCTGAAGTCAGAACCCACCTACATAAGCACCTACGTCACTCACATGGATCACATACACAGCAGTAATGAAGTGAAACAGTAAAAAAAAAAATTTTTTAAAGAAAAATAACAATTCCTGATCTTCAGTTGTGTTAAATAAATAATAAAAAACATGAAGCACATATGTACATACGTCGAAATGATAGAACTTTTTTTTTTATAAATAAAGGGGAGATGACGACGTAACCACGAAACAAAGTACATCGAGTTTGACGTAACCCAAGGACTGCCTATATTACAAAATGTACAAAAGCCAAGTTGTTCTGGTTGAAGCTGAGGCAAAGCTCAGTCCATCCTTTTGCCTCCTGCCCCAGTCCACAAAGTAGCCTGACATCCCTCCTGGAACCCTAGAGCTCCAGGGAGAACTGTTTAAAAACCACTGGCATGTCCTGATGCCCACCCGCAAGTGTGACTCACACGTCTTGAAGGGTTCAGGGGAGCTGGGATCGGGGCAGAGTAGAGCAGCCGGGGGTTTAGAGGAAACAGGTGTGTCTTTGATTGTATCGAGCAGAGGTCAGACTATCCCAGATCCTGAGTGCTTGCAGGATGCCTCTCCGCGGAGCCTCCAGAGGGCAATGTAGGACTTACAAAGGCAGCCCAGGCAAAGGGTCAAGATGGCCACAGGCCAGGTGGAGACTGGTAGAGGATGAGTGAGGTATCTTGGAGACAGCTCACACTGCTAAGGCGCTCCTAATGTTCCTGGCTCAAACAGAATAAATAGTTCATCAGCTGAGACACTGACCAAAGTGCTCTCCCACCTCACTCCCTGCTGCCCGCTGAGGCCTCTGCCTTACCATCCGGGAAAGAGCTCTGGCCAGGTTCTGGTGGCAGCTCCAACACTTCCCACAGGCACAACAGGTGGAAGAATTGCCCTGGGAGCAACCCTGGAAAGACACTTGTCTCGTTTCCCTGGAGAGGGACTGGAGAGTTAGATTTCAGTGGCACTGGGGAGGTTTATGTTATATTGTTCCATAGGATGTGTGTGCTTCATGTGATCATTTGTGTGGACTCCATTTGTGTAGGAGAAATGGGAGCAGAGATAGTTGGCAAGTGGGCCAAAAAGCAGTGGAGCAGAGAGGCACTATATACATATACAGTGCCCTTTAGAGGCTCTGAGCAACTGCCTGGCAATGGGGATTTGAGGTTGGTTTTCTCTGGGAGGACTGGCAACCTGGCCTGCGGGCGTCCCTCTGCACCCGCCTGTGTTCTGGTTTCTGTTTGGGAACTCTCCAGAGCAGCATGTCTGGGAACACTTCCAGCTGTGCTGCCAGACCCAGACGCAGGTGACGGCCTTTCGTCTGTACTATGGGGAAACCAAGAGGAAATTAAATGTCATTTGCCCCCTGCATAGCAGGTCGCTGCCAGATCAGACACTGCTGATCAGAGCTGTGCAGAGGGCACCCAAGGGAAAGCTTGTGCCTGCAGCCATGCCCTCTGAGCTGTGGAGACTCCCAGGTGATGGCCTGGCTCACTCCCAGGCCTTTCTCTGCCAGTCTGGGTTCACCCTGGCCTGGAGCCCAGCTCTGTGCTACATGACAGCTGTGGCCCATGCCAGGCCAGAGGGGTGTGTGTACCAGTGGGAGAGAGAGGAGGGGAAGAGCAGTAGAGGACACACGGGAGGCAGTGAGGTGATCAGCCCTTCTGCAGAGGAGCTGCGAAGTATTGTGGAAAAGAGCAGGCAGGGCCTTTATTGAAATTCAAGTGGCCTAGGTTCAAGTTCTGGCTCTATTACTTACTACCGTGTTTCCCTGAAAATAAGACATCCTCCGAAAATAAGACCTAGCGCATGGAAAGATAAGACATCCCCTGAAAATAAGACCTAGCGCAACTTTGGGAGAAAAAATTAATATAAGACACTGTCTTATTTTTGGGGAAACGGTAGTTGTGGAATCCTGGGAAAGTCACATTACTCCTCCGAACCTTCATTTCCTCATCTGTAAAGTGGAGATTATAATACGCTCTAGCTCCTGACATCTGCAGGGGGACTAGCTTCCTGTTGGGACTGGTACCAGAGTTTCCTCACCCCACCTCCCCTCAGTCTGGAAGGATGGTCTGTGAAACGAGTTGGCTGAAACTGATGGGAAGTGGGGTAGGCAGTAGTCTGGCCAGGAAGGCACAGCTGGTGATCTCTCCCTGCCTGAGGCCTTTCCCTCTTGTCCTAGTCCTCTCAACCGAGCATTATAGGCCGTTATGAATGAGTACGCGTGATGGTGGTCACACTCCTAATTGTGGGCCTCATCTGGCTCCCTCCAGACTCACACTTGTACTGCCCTTCCTGTTTGGGAGGGTTTCAGGGCTTCTCGCAACCTCTCCTTTGCCTTGAAGTCCTAGTGGCAGACCCTCTGCGGTGACATTTATTAACAGGGCTTTGGGGATAGATGTTTTAACACTGTGAGAGTTCTCCCTAGAAAACTACCCTCACTCCTCCCCCACCCCCATCTGAAGCACGGCTTGCTGGTGGTGAAATTCATTAGTGTTCCCTGACAGGCAGTGGCGACAGAGGCGCTCACTGTCTGCATCCCGCTCCCTCGCTCTCGTGCTCCTGCTTCACGCACACTGATATTTAAAGCTGATGGGATGCTTATAGACTTCTTGTACCATGACAAGTTTGGGGAGGGGCAGGGGGAGGAAGAGACAGACAAGGAGCCAGCTGTCACACTGGTATTTCAAACAGTACTCTCTCCTGACCCTTTGCAGGCTCCAGCAAGTGTATCATCTTTCTGAAGCCTGTGGTTGGAATTGTAACCTGCAGCGGTCCCAGGGGATGGGGCAAGTGTGGGACAAAGTGGGCTGAGAAGTCGGCAGTGCATCCGCCCAGGGCTGTGCACAGGCAGGGACGAACAGAGGGACAGTGTGTGTGTGTGTGTGTGTGTGTGTGTGTGTGTGTGTGTGTGTTTGTGTTTTCAAGGAAAGGTCCTGTAAGTGCCCCTGACTTTGTCCTTCCATCACCGGAAATGAGATGGCCCTTCCTTGGGTAGTCTCTGCTGGAGCGATCATTACATTTCATGCTATGGCTATCTTCTGGGTGGGCTACCAGAGTATGGGAATCAGGCTTGATTGGCCTCTACCCCTTGAGTGTCCTGCATCCCCGGGCTCAGTGATACCTGTCAATATGTGGTGGCAATTGAGGTAGAAAGTTCTCCCATTTTGTGTCTAGATTGGGGCCTTGGCTTTTGTTCCCTGATAATTGGATTTAGAGAATGAGTCCCAAGGTGTTTTCGCTCCACAGCTTCTCCCCTCACCCTAAGCTTTGTGGAATTCATTTTTGCAACTGTTGAATGGTTCCAGAACTTCCCCTTTGGCTGTCATCCTCAGTAGTTTCTCCAGTATCTGATACCTGACTAAGGCACAGTCTTCCCAATGCGGGTGGCCTGCAAGCATCTTCAAAGGTTGCTGCAGGTTTGATCTCAGCTGACCTTCTTATAGCCAGACTCCTCCTTACTAGTGCTTATTTGTACAGTGTTGCCCTCAGCTGGCTCCTTTAGCCTTCATAGTGTAGGGCATAGAGGTGACCTAACCTGCCTAAAGACACATGGTCACTGTCTCTTAGTATGGCAGAGCCATGTGCTAGGTAGGGTGGCTGTACTGCACTCTCTTTCCCCCACCCTGCCTCCCATCAGGGGTCCTTCTAGCCCAGGTTCTGCAGTGGGAAAGTCACTGGAGAGTAGTACGGACTCCTCCACTTCCTGCTCTTTTAGTCTTCTCAGCGCCATTAATGTTGCCATTGGCCTTAATTTCAGCACAGCAATGTGTGTGTGTGTGTGTGTGGGGGGGGGGGGGTTTGAGAGGGGTTTCTGATTAAAAAAACACCCTGGACATGTGGTGGAGGGTGGAGCTAGAATGCCTTTTCTGCCTGTAGATTGAAGTGTATTGAAGTGTCCAGGTGTCCAGGGTTGTCTAATATGATCACTTCATATAATTCCCTTTGTCCCCATCTTATCCCCCACGGTGCCCTGTATCCTGTAGCTTCTAGAAGGGGTTGCTGGCATGAGGCTGCTGTCTATGGGCAGTGCCTTTCTCTCCCTTCCTGTTCTTGCCGATCCTGCATTGGCTGAAAGCACTGGGTGCTCAGCCCACCAACGGTCTTCAGCCGTGGTGCCATCTCGCAGGTGAGATGGAAACTAACTGGCTTTGATAAGTAGGAGGCTCAAGCATTAATTTTTTATACATCAGCAGTGGCCAAGTGAGTGAATTCAATTATTAGTCTGCTTTCTCTCTACCTTCCTCCCCAAGTGTGCTGGTTGAGAGCAGAGACTAAAGAACCTGTTGAAATGAGAAACCCTATTTCCTGGCTTGACCCCCTCACTAATTCGGGTTAAATCGCTATGCTATTGCAGTGGTGACACATTGTGCTTGCCTCTGTTTGTATAAGAGGCTGCAGTGGGGGAGGAAGGACCAATTTGTGCAGAGATAAAAGGTGTCACGGGCAGATAACTAACGTCCCAGCCTCGTGCCTGCTCTCATTGTTGCTCAATTTGCTTCATGTGGAAGCCCAGCCTTCCCTCTGCCTCCCTTCCCTCCCCTCGCTCATATTTTACCTCCATGCCACCGTGTAATGATGCCCTGCGTGGTGGGGGAGGAGATAGGCACCTCTGGCTGACAGCCCTTCCTGATAACCAAATTCCAGCCCATCCATCACCAGCTACTCTCCTCAACTTGAGGAAAAGTGATCGTGAAAGGCGGGCTGTTTATCACCCAGGTCTGTTTATCTCCTCTGGGTGGGGAAACAGAAACAGGAGGGACAAAGAGCTGTGTCCCCAGCTCAGTGTGGCCTCAGCTGGGGTAGCCTGCTTGCGCTGGATGCAGACTCACAACCTGCTGACTGGAGGCTCTGACCTGGTAGGACTCTCAGGGACCCAGTGAGAATGGAACCTTGCCTGAGACTCAGCTTCTTGACTTGGGGAGAAACCTAGGAAGTCTTGCTGTTCTGAGATGCAGGACAGCCGGCAACATCTGTGTGAATGTTTGTATTGGAATGAGCAAGTGGAGAGACCTTACATGAAAACAAGCCCCACCCACCCCTTATATGTGTCCCCTTGGCGGGCATTTCCATCTGGCTGGTTGGCTGGATCTACTGGTCAACTCCTTCGCCAAGCTAGGCCTTCTGTGCCTCCATGGTCCTGCTATGACTTTGAAGAAGACAGTGCCTTTTCCCCTGCTCTTCTCCTTTGCTCCTCAAACTCCCCTTTCTCTGTATACCAGATCAGATCAAATAGTTTGCCATGGCAGGTGAGTAGTACATGCATGACCTAGAGCTTTTGAACACCAAAACTGACGGCCTATATCACTCCAAGGTCTGGGTCATGGCCCTTTCAAAGAGGCAGAATGGTCAAATGTAACTATTTGGCTGGCCGCCCCCTCTTTAAAGGCTTGAGTCTGCTAAAAGTTAGACATGCGTCTTCCTGACTTAGGGTTGCCCTTAAGACTTGCAGAGAGAAAAGCACAGAAGGCATAGTGCCATGGCCTTCTCTAGCACCAGTGCCTGCTCTCCTGCTGGTCCTAGCTGTTGGTGTCTGCCAGTCTGTCTGTAGGACCTCCATGGATGCTGTTGGCCTCCTTGACTCAAGACTAGCAGTTCTAGCAGAGCCCCCAGCTCTGCTTGACCTAATCTTCAAAGCTGAGCTGCTGCTCACAATGGCTTCATCCTGCCCATACCCATTAGCTCGGGTGGCGTTCCCTTAATGAGCTAGTCCCCTGCCTTGGCTGGCGTCCAGCTAGTCACACCTGTTTGCCATCAGGGCTGTCTGGACCAAGCCTGAGTGCTGGGCTGCAGGTGGTGGGGCTGGATGAGGGGTGGGTGGGGAAGGCGAGGCTCCTTTTGCTTTGTGTTGTACACTTGTTGGGGGGCAGTTTTTCACACCCCTGTTCCTTCCATACTGAGCAGAGAGGGCTTTTTTTTTGTTGTTGTTACTTAAAAGGATAATAAGGAAACTTGAGAAGTATCCCATCTTTTCCAACTTCTCCCTGGATGGAGTAGTGAGGAGCCAGTCAGGTGTCTATTTTGATAACTTCGGATTCCAATGTATTAAGAGCAGGGCCACATGTTTAATTCCAAAGGCGGAGGTCTGGCCCTAAACCCCACAGTGTTTGGATAGTGATCATATCCCTCACTTCAGAGTCCACAGGCAGGACTGGGGGGCCCTTCCTTAAAGCGAGCCCCTTGCATTCATGAAACTGAAGGAAGTTTTGATTTGGTTGAAAAATCCCATTCCTTTTTATGGCCTGGACATAATTGGCTCCTTTCTATTGGCCATCAGTGATGTCATTCCGACCCTCATAAAGAAGGGGAAATCACACCTGTGGACTCGATGCATAAAATTTCATTGGGCAACAGTAATAAGTATGGCCAGATGATGTTTGGGCAGTTGAGGAGCTTTGTGCCCATGATTCCAGCTGCATGGAGACCTGGGCACCATAAACCTGCCTGCACGTTCATGCCCGCAGGCTAGTTCAGGGCCCACTGCCAGTGGCTCTTTTCTTGGGATCAGTATCTGGTAGGAACCCACAGCATCAGACCCTTTGTGCCAGGGGAACTTTTACTCTTTTCCTTCCCAAATTGTTGGAACCATGTACCCACTGATCCTAGCTGTAAGATCCTAAGAACCTTGGATCCAGGTGTGATCTTGAGCTACCTCTTCTCTAAGGCCCTCGATCTTGCCTTCCTAGGGACCGTGAAGAGCTCCCTAGGAAGTGAATGTACATAGCTGATGCCTTGTGTAGTCAGAAGACTTAGATTCCATTTCTAGTTCTGCCCTTGGCTTGTTTTATGTACAAGCAAGTTTCCATTTCATCTTGTATGTAGGGGATAATGACTACTCAAACCCATCTTCTTCACGGGTCACTCTCTTGGTGCCTCTAAGCTGGGATAAGATTCTGTCATAGAAATGTGTAGCTATCTTCTCATGAGTTCAATATGGCTTTTGGTTTTGTGTGTCTTATGAAGATGGGCCTGGGCCCTGCTACTTCTTTACTGCTTGTGTCTTTTTTTTTTTTTTTTTTTTTTTTTAATATATTTTATTGATTTTGTACAGAGAGGAAGGGAGAGAGATAGCGAGCTAGAAACATCGACGAGAGAGAGTCATCGACCAGCCGCCTCCTGCACCCCCCCCCCACTGGAGATGTGCTCGCAACCAAGGCACATGCCCCTGACCGGAATCGAACCCGGGACCCCTCAGTCCCCAAGCCGACGCTCTATCCATTGAGCCAAACCGGTCTCGGCTACTGCTTGTGTCTTGAAGTCATAGGGCTAGGACCAATTACAGGCTAGAGGACTCAAGAATACTTGTGAGTACAAACTGCATGTGTACCTGAGTGAGTCCCATTCTCCTCTGTCTCGGTCAGCTGTGGGTACAGACAGCACTCAGGATTGAGGCTAAGGATCCACTCTGACAGTCTGTCTAGTATGTCCTCAGTGTGCCCCCTCTGGTATAGTTCAACCTCTAACAGGAGCAGGCAGGATTGGACTGAGCTAGACCCTTACTACCTGGGTAAGAATGTCTGTAGCTAATGTCTACTTTTGAAATCTCTTCAAAGAGGAAACCTCCCCCTCCCTCAGGGCTAGCCACAGATAATAAGATTCCTGGCCTGTGTCAACAAAAAGACCAGGGTTGGCTAAGGGAGAATATGATAGGTGCTCCAGGACCTCTACCTTTTGCTGGCCAGACCCCTGACTATTCCTTTGTGGATTCTACTGCTTCCAGTGACCTTCCCCTCCTTCACTCACAGTCCTTAAAGTGATTTTTCAAAAGTAGCTGAGCTCAGCAAGCATTTTCACAAATAGTAAGGATAAGGAACATGAAAGAAAAATTGAAGGAAATGAGAAAATTATCCAAACATTACAGTTCTGCTTCTTAGGCTAATCACATTCTAGCTCCTAAGACCACTTCTTGTCCTTTAAAACCCTGCCCAGTTTTCTTTTATTCTTTGTCTTTGGTTCCCACATGGGTACTTCATACCTAGATACCCTTTCATCATCTTGACCTCAGAAGAATTCCCCTTCCAGGAATTTGACTGGTTGTGGTTAATGTCACTGTGCCACCTGGATGTTTGAGAAGAACCTTCCCTTCAGGGAAGATATAGGTTTTAGAAAAGTAAATCCTTACTGTACTGCTTGACACCCGAGATTCAACTTCCTTTTAGTGTCTGTCAACTAACTGAAGAGGAGTGGAGGGAAGACCGAACTTCCCTGAAACGTTCTGGGTCATCTCAACTGGATTCCCATTGCCAAGCTTCCTAAAAAAAGGAGTTTGCACTTGTAGTCTCCACTTCCTTACCTCTTACTCACTCTTAAACACGCTGCAGGCTACCTTCTGCACCCACCAGCCCACGGATGCCAAATTCATTGGGTGTTTCTCAGCTCTCATCTTGCTTGACCACTCGGTGGCATTTGACACTAATGACCTAAGCTCAAAAATCAGTTCTACACAGGGTAGGGCAAAAGTCGGTTTATAGCTGTGAGTACACAAAGCATGGAGTTTATTCTTGTATTATTATTTATTAGTTATTGTATTATTTTGCCATAGGAATGACTGTAAACTACTTTGCCCCACCCTGTATAGGAGCCCAGATAGGGGAGGCTTGCTTTCACAGTAGTTTAGGTTGACCACTGGTGATGTGAAAGGGTCCAGGAGTCCTGCCCTCCAGGAACAGGGATGGGTTGGGTGAGTCCTGACTCCTGTTACATTATCTCCTATGGAATAATTTTTTGTTTTTTATTTAAAGTGAAAGTGAGTTTATTAGTGTAGCAGTGAGACAGAGAATGGGCTCCTCCATTGACAGAACAGTCTCCTGTGGAATTCTTGAAGGAGCTTGAGGGAGTGTGACCTGGAGAAGGGAACTCGGGGGAAGCTTCCTGGGCTCCCAGACCTTGGGAGGGTTCTGCAGGGAAGAGATGGAAGTCTCATTCTCTGTAGTTTCTAAAGACATACGTCAGGGTGGAAGTTACAAGGAGACAGATTTTAGTGTAGTACTAAGAAAGGATGGTCTAAGAATTCCAAAATTAGAGCTGAAGCAGTATGTTTCTTGTGTGTGGTAATGGTTGGGTAGAGGTGGCCTGGTTTCATTTTAGCTCAATAAAACTTACGAGACTTGGTTCCTCTGCTCCTCTCATTTCACATTCTTCTCAGGTGACCTTAATCTATTCTTATGTCTTTAATTTTACTTCAGTTACATTAATGATTCAGCATTTTGTATATTCAGTCCAGACCTCCCTTTAAAACTGGATATCTAGGGGGGGAGAGAGGGGACAATGGTAAGATATGTACACATATAATACCTTAATTAAAAAAAGAGAGAGAAATAAATAAAACTGGATATCTAGCTGCCTCTTAGATATCATCCCACTCTGAGTGTCTCCTAAGCACATCATGCTCAGTAGATATTGAGAGCTTACCATGTGCCAGGCATCTACCTAAAATTGCATTCCCAGACTCGTGCCTTCTTCCAGCGGTGTACTAGGGGTGAGGCAGTGGAAGCAGTCCACCCTGGTTTGGGCAGAAAAAGGATACAACAGTAATAAAATTGACTAAATGTTGATCCGCTCTGGGTGTCAAATATGCTGTCTCTGCCCCTGTCTCCTTTATATCTGTCTTTGTAGCATGAAGCTAGCCAATGCATAAACTTGGAATTGGGTTCTACTGCTTTCTCTCACTGCTCCACATTCCCTTCAGTCCTCCATTACATCTTCAATATGATATCTCTATGACTGCTATGTTGTTACCTGGCAGCTACCCAGCTTTATTTAATGTATTGTTCTTGATGCTTTGGATGTGGAACAATCACAGTAAACCACAGCTCTTTAAAGGCTCTCTGTTGCCTGTAACTAAGTTCTTCCCTTAGTAAGAAAACTATGTTCTCCAGCTGATATTTTGTGTCTTTCTCCATACTTTTATGCACTCCAGTGCTCCAACTTAAGGCTGTTTTATTTACTTATTGTCCAGTCCACTGAACAAACTGGGAGCCCCATATGGGCAGGCTTTAAGTATTACTCTTTTTTTTTTTAATATAAATTATTGTTTAAAGTATTAAATAAATCTTCTTTACCCCCCAATGACCTCTCTCTGGTCACCTCAATCCCCTCAGAACATGCCCTCACCAGCACACCCCGTGTCCATTGGTTATGCTCATATGCATGCATAAAGTCCTTTGATTGATTTCTTATCCTCCTCTCCCCTGTCCTCATAGATTGGACAGTCTGTTGGATGCTTCTATAACTCTGGTTATAACATCAGGGATGGAGATGGCCAGGGAGAGGGACCAGGGGAGCTGGCTCCAACCCCCCACCAGGCAGGTTCACTGGCTGCAGTGGGCATCATAGCAACCGGTTGTTCTGGCAGTCCAGTCGTTGGCTTTTTATATATAGAGATAGTCTTCAGGTTTTCACATTTGGATCTGAGGGCTGAATATGAAGCTCAATGTCCAGGGTGCTGGAGGTGCGGGGCCTTTCTTGGGTGGGATGGGTCCCATGGCTAATGGGTGGGCTTTTTGAGGCCTGTTTGTCTATGGACTTTATGTTGGATTTCCTAGCTTAAGATTCCTTACCTGGGACATGTGTGTGCCCAACTTGTTTTCTCTTCTCTTTCTTGCAGGCTCCCAGGCCAGTGCCAGTACTTGGGCTTGCCAGTGGCAGATTACTTCAAGCAGTGGATTAATCTGAAAAAGGTACTGTGTCCGAGCCCCACTTGGGTGCTTCGTCAGGTTCCTGTGCCTCAGATCTCCCCTCCTTTGCTTTCTTTTCTCATTCTGTTTTTTTTTTTTCTTTTTGTTGTTCTCATCTCCTTTTCTTTCTATTCTTCTGTTTTCTCAACATCCCTGTTTCCTCTTCTCTAGCTAATGTGCCTTGGAAGGTTGTGGTTATTTCTGGGATGGGGAGCTGCTTGTGAGGACCAGGCTGCTGAGTGGAGTATGACACTTCCCTATTTGGTATTACCCAGATGTGCAGAGAAGTTCCAGTTAAGGGGGCATTCCAGGTTCTTGCTCAGAGCTGAATCTCTGGGCTGAGTTGTATTATCTCTGGGAGAGATGCAGTTCTAACTAAATCTCTGGAAAAGTCTCCTCTTTAATGTGATCATGAGTGTGGCCTCGGACCCTCCTGACTGGCTCTGGTATCTTCCTCTGGTTGGCAGGTAGTGTTGATTTGGGCTGGCTTTGGTCCTGCCTAGCCGCAGCAGAGCCTTGCTCACATGAGCAGGGCCATGGAAACTACAGCCCAGTTCCCAGCGAGCGCCAGGCACCTGGGGAGAGGACTGAGGATGTGGGCTGGGAGGTGGGCCGTGGCAGATAATGGATCCTCAGAAAACTGTTCTTTCCTAGTGTGTGCTGTACCTCCTAGGTAAGCAGAAGAAAGGAGATATGTGAATAGACTCCCTAGATCTCTGCTCTAGTGGATCCTTGCTCCAGGAGGCTCAGTCCACTAGGGAGGCTCATCCCCATAAATCCTTCTAAAGTAAGATCAACAGCCCTGGGCAGCCTCAGGAGCCCCATGCCACCAGTCAGCAATGACTCCCAGGAAGCTTGGGGAAGGGAAAGCACACCAGGGGTCAGAGTAGTGGCTGCCAGGGGATTCAGAGAAGAGAAGTTATTGGAGGTCAGGCTGGGATCCTGATTTGGGTCTTAAACTGGGCATATTCAAGGAAGATACGATGGGGGTCTGAGGAGGAGAGGCTTTCTAGGCAGAGGAAGTAGTGTGCTTTTGGTGTGTGTAGAGCTAAGTGAGCATGGGAAGGAGCAGTGAGAGAGAATGACCTTGGACTTTGTTCCATAGGTCTCAGGGCAGCCATTATTTGTGGCAACATTTGTGAACTCTTTTGCTCTTCCATGGTCCTCTGCACTCTGCATTGTTTATACTTTGACCCCTACCCATCTTTCCTGACTCACATATCCCCGTCCCCCACTGCCTCATGCACCCAAACAACAGCTGCTTACTATCTGCCATCTTTGGCTGTGGAAGCCAGGCTCTGTGCTTCCTTCAGCTCTTGACCTATGACCTTACTTCTCTCTGAAATGCCCCCTAGTCATCTTCATCGGGTATTTGCCCTCCTCTTGAAGATTCAGCTCAGGTATCACCTCTACAGTCAGTCTCTTGCCTTGAGGCTCCTTAACACTTTGAATCTTAGAGTGGAGAAATGGAGTCTGTGTGTGTTTCCTTACAGCCATGTCTGTTTGGAGCACAGAGACTGAATCTGGCCCCTCCCTGTGTCCCCAGTGGCCACATCAGGGCTAGGTAGAGAGTATGGGCTCTGAATGATTGCGGGCTGGCTGGCTGGTCTTTGAGAGCTGGCTCCACAGAGGCCCTCTCACTCAGGATTTGACAGAGTTGCACATGTGGGTGTGGTTAGGCCTGCGCTCCTAGAAGACAGCATGCCAGCTGTCAGAGTGCATCTGAGGCTGCTTGCTGGCCTTGGCAAATGCAATGTGAAGGCCCGGCCAGGCGAGGCAGGCGCTGACCATGAACAATTGCTCCGTGAAGTTCACTAGACTTTTTGGTATATGGATCGCTCCCTGGCTCTAGGTTCCTTGACAGAAAGGCAGGAAAGTAGCCGACCCATGTGATAACATTGCCACTCAGGGCTACCTTGGTGCTGCTACAGGTGGAAGTGGGCTACCCTGAGCCTGTTCAGCTTGGTTCTCTGCCAGAGTGTGCTTAACCATAGAGGGGAATGGGCACAAGGGGAAACTGAGGACCCTATTCCCAGTAGGCCTTGTGATGGCTCCTTGGGAGGTAAACTTAGTAGGTCTAAGAAAAAATAAGAGGTCTAACCCCTTCCTTCCTGTCCTCTAGCCACATCATGTTGTAGCTGTGCTTGAAGGTCCAGCAAGAGAGTTGTCTTTCTCCCAGACTTTGGTTCAGTCCTTGTCAGCAGCCATTCAAATTAGGCAGGCTACAGGGCCCTGGAGGTCCAGGGGATGGTGATCTTTCTGTTGTTTATACTGCATGACTTAGTGCAGGCTACACAGAGATACCTGCTCCCTTAAAAAGAGTAACAACAAAAGCAAGATCGGAGAGGTCATTGCCAAGGTTGTGGGGATATCATGCAAAAGCCTTACTCCATGCCTTCTTTCCCATTTGTGACCTGCGCTCTGACTATCTACAGGATCCTCTCCTGTCCTTGATCTTCCTTTGTCCCTCCTTCCTTTCCTTCTCTTCTCCTTTTCAACTCCCCTACAGAGCTTTTCCCCATTAAAAAAATGGGGAGGGTTCTGGTCTGCTTGGCCACCTAGATCTGCCTACTAAGGAAGCAACTGTGAGTGAATTCACCATTCCCATTTCCTAAGACCTCTAAGCTGAGGAAAGGCAAAATGTTTTTCAGCCGCCCTCTCCTGTCTGGAAATGGTGTGGGTTGCATCAGGGAAAAAGCAGCTTTTAATGACAAAATTTCCACATCTCCCGACTTCACCTACTTCCCCTCTAGCAGAGTGGAGCAAGCCAATGTTTGCTGACATTTGGAGTGTCATTGAATGATCTTATACTCTTATTGAACTGTCAGCTTAGAGAGGACTTGGGGCCCTGCTCTCAGCTCCCTCCAGGAGGTCAGAGCTTCACTGAGGGGCCAGAAGAATACACACACACAGACATGCGCACACACACACCCATGTATAGTCATGCGAATGCATACACCCAAGTGGGCATACCCAAAATTGCTAATAGGTACACGTACAGGCATACATACATAGACACCTGTGGAAATATACAGACATAAGTGTGTTTATATAAACATACTCATAGAGTGCAAAGACACATGAATATATTCCAGGTTCTGAACTAGGCCCTGGAGATATAACAGAAAAGATGGATGTTAAATAATTTTTATTATATTATAACACTAAAAGTTTCAGAGTCATGGGGACTTGATGTATGGGGTTGAAGGATAGTTCCCTGAGGGGTAGCTAAGCTGGGATCTGAAGGATGAGCAGGAATTGGCTAAGGTTGTGGGAAGGCCCTGAGGTGAGAAGAAGCCTGGCAGCTTCTTGGAGCTAGAATGCAAGTTCCATGACAGGAGAGAATTTTTGCCTCTTTTACTCACTATTCTGGCCCCATCACCAATCATTATTTGTTCAGTGAATGACTGCCTGAAGCATAGTGGGTGTGGGGAAATGAGGAGGGTGGCATGAGGTGAAACTGGAGAGGGAGCTTCTAGGCCACACCTTAGACTTTGGTCTTTGTCCTTAGGGTAAGGGGAAGCTAGTAAAGGGTACTAAGCATAGGAGAGGCTTCAAAGGAGAGCGAAAGGGCAAGAGCTGTGATGGGGCAAGTGTGGGGCTGAGGCAGGTTTTGTGGTTTAAGATGGAAGACATAAGTGCTTGTTTGTACGCACTGTTAGGGAAGGGAAGGTTGAAAATGTAGGAAGAAGAAAGGTCTCTGAGAAGGTGAAAGGAGATAGGATGGGAAGCCCAGGTTCTTGAAATTGGCTGTCTTCAAGAGGAAGGTCCCTTTTCCATTGTGATGGGGGAATAAGAAGATAGCTGCACATAGATCCAGGCAGGCTTGTTGGAGAGCTGGTTTCAGCCAATCCCCACAGGCCAGGCCTCCCAACCGGTGCACAAATCCCCCCCTTCCCCACCAGTGCATGAACCCATGCACCAGGCCTCTAGTTGTAAACAAGAAGTCAAGAAACGGATAGGTCAGATGAGACCTCCATAAGGATGTGAATAGATAGATATATACATGCATACATTGTATACATGCACATATATGTACACTCAAGTCATGTCCATCAGACTAAGCCAGGCAAGTTCGTGCACATACACTCACAACTGGCCAGGGATTCCCTCTGATGTCTGAACCTGTTTAGTTGGGCTTTTGGAGAAGTAGGCATGCAATGCAGCCTTAGGAGGATTCTGAGTCAGTCCTGGCAGATGGGGCTCCATCATGCTCAGAAGTTGTAGGGATGGGGGTCACCTAGAATTTAACAGACCCAGCTGTACAAGGGCATGAAGATTGCTGCTCCTCTTTTCTTCTACCATCTGTGCTCTATGCCCTGCTGTAATTTCAGGGTTCTCTGAAGGGGTGGGGCCAGGACCAGCAGGGACAGAGGAAGGAGGAAGAGACTTCTGTGTTCCTCCAAGAAGTATTTTTGCCTCCCCTCCCCTGGAAGTGGACAACAGAAGAAACTGCTGAAGGGAGGGTTGTTGTCTACGATTGAGTACGACTTTTCCTGACCTTGGAGCATTCCGAGTCCCAATCAGCGCAGTAATAAATTAAGGGCTTATGGAGGAATAAATTCTCGGCCTTAATGAAGTTCTTTGCTGGGGGCCATAGGCAGGTCAGCGGGTCGGGGATGAAGCAGATTGGAGGCTCCAGCAAGTGAGCTAAGCTAGCTGGGGAGACGTAAGTGGAAGGATCTGAAACTCTGTTGGCCAGGTCACTTTTTGGTGGTGTGGGGATAAAGCTGCATGCTTGATAGGCAGCCTGACAGAGGCTGGGACTATTGCATGGTAGCTGCATGGTGCTGGCTGCAGATTGGGGCTATTCAGAAGCTGATTTGGAAGAGAAAAAAACAAAAACAAAACAGTAATGAAACAAAAAGGAAAACTAAGAGAGGCATGAAGATCTAGGGGCCCTGTGAGGTGTTTATTTTGTTTTATTTTGGAGTGAGGAGGACCACTCAATGGTAGGAACCAGACAGGGGCTGTGGTCCAGGTCTTTGGCATCATCTGAAATACAGTGTTGTCTGTGGGGCAGCAGGCAATTCTAGGCTGCTCTCCTGGTGGAAGCCAGTTCTGAGGCCAGGAAGATAAGGGCCTTTGGGAAGAAATAATTGCCCAGAGGACAAGACACGGGCGCCAGGTATAAAGGAGGGAGAGGTTGGGGCACGGGCAGTGACAAGGAGAGGACAAATAGGAGAGCAGCCAGAGCTTGCTGCTGCGTTTGGTGCTGGAGTCCTGGGAGGGGCCAGTTTGGGGGCTGGAGGTTACTGAACTATAGAGCTTAAACTAGAAGCCAGGCCTCAGGACTCCACAGCCTGAGCTTTTTCTCCTCTCATCCCATCCTCTGCAACATCTGCCCTTGGGGATGAGCTCTCGGGATGCAGTCCAAAGGGTACAGTCCTGTATTTGGAGTGAGGGGCAGTTGGAGTTAGAGAGAATGTCTCCTTTCCTCTCATCTTCCTGCCCGATGGCGGAGTGCCCTGCCTGGGCTTTTCCTTTAAATATGTCTTACAGCTGTCTGAACTCTGAAATTTCTTTCACTCCTTCCCTCGCCTTGTTAACATGTGTTGCCTTTGGGGTAATCAGGGAAAAAATATTATGTCCTTTTACAATTACCGGGTTTTGGAATATTAAAATGTCTCGCTGCATCGGCACTGTTATTTTGATTGGTATTCTAACCTTTGACTAGCCCATAAAGCGCGCCGCTCCTGAAGCCAATATTGCAGGACTGAAATTTAATTCCGAAATGATTCCAGATAATAGGGAGACAGATAATATATGCATGAAGGATATTATGTTTGGACTAACTGCAGCAGGGCCAGGGCTGGGGAGCTGAATAATAGCCCAGAGTGAGTTATAATCTGTGGGACAGAAATGCCTTACTGTCAGGGCCAGGAAAGGAACTCTTAAATCAAAGGCCTGGGAAAGGGTACGATTGCAGTGTGCTTATTTTGACAGGAAGAACTCCAGAGTCAAGAGGATAGGTATAGAAGGCTTTGGCCCACCCTTTCTCTTTAGCAAGCTACCCAAGACCCTGGATAATCTGGCTCATGGTAGCATCCCTATCTTCCTATCTCCTGTTCCTCTAACATTCCAGCCATATCAGACTTCTTACTGCTCTTCAGATATACCTGGTTGTTTCATTTCTCTTTGCTTATTCTGTTCCCTTTGCTTACATTGCCTTTCTCCTTTAAGTGTGTTGGAAAAATTCCTGTTCATCCTTCAAAACCCTCGTCTGTGAAGCCTTCACTGATGTTCCTACATCTCTGGTAGACATAGTTAATCACCTCTTTCTTTGTATGATTTCAGTACTTTGTAATGAGTGTCTCACATGCTTTTGTGATCGTCTACTTACATGTTTATGGTTCCTACAAGTCTGAGCCACTTGAGGCCTACATACCACCCATTTCTGTATTTCCAATGCTCAGCACCAGGCCTGGCACCCGCTAGGGATCAACAAGCATTAGTTGGATCCACACTGAGTACAGGCTCCAGAGTCCAGATGCCTGTTCCCCTGCAGATTTCCAGACAAATCGACTTAGAGAAGTTAAGTAACTTGCCTCAGGGCACATACCCAGGAAGAGGTAACGCTAGGATTTGAACCCAGGTAGGTGTATCCAGCCTGGCACAGAGTGGGAGGCCAGCACAGGAAAGACAGAAACACACTTCCCTGGCTTCTTCCTTCTGTAGCTCAGGTCTTGAGTCCTCTTCGCTGGAGACTGCACTGGCTCTTCACATTAATGGGACTCAGGTCCTGGAAAGGGTTGTGCCTCCTGTTCCTACTAATGACCTTTGGACAGTTACTTCACACAAGACACTTCTCTATTATGACTTTGTACCTACCTTGAGAAAGGTTCCTCAGTGTGGTTTTGGAGAGCTCTTAGGGAGGTAGACAGGCAGAGTACATGGAGCTCTTAGTAATGTCTGAAAATTTCACAGACATTCCCTTCCCCTTGAGCACTTGGTGCAACTTATATTTAGGTGTATGTGATAAATATATATATATATATATATATATATATATATATATATATATATATATAATGAAAAAAGCTACAGTGAATTTGGTTGGCTTTTAAATGGATTTGTATTTTGTTAATTACAATGCTATCTATTTGTCCATCAGCCTGGACAGATAGTAAGGCTATATATGAGACTTACCTTCACTTAGTCTTCAGGTGATGCTTGGTGTATACACTGGCCCCTGGGGATGTGGCTCACAGGCTGGAAAGCATTGGTACAAGAGAAAAAGTTTAGGTGCCAGATGAGCCTTGCTCAAACTTCTAATATCGCTGCCAACTAGCTGTGTGATCTGGAGCAAGTTCCCTAACCTCCCTCAACCTATAAAAGAGGACGAATGCCCTGGTCCGTGTGGTTCGGTGGTTAGAGCAGTTAGCCTGCGCACCAAAGGGTTGCTGTTCGATTCCCAGTCAAGGGCATTTACCTGGGTTGTGAGTTCACTCCCTGCCCTTCGTCAGGGCATGTACAGGAGGCAACCAGTCATGTGTCTCTCTCTCATCGATATTTGTTTTTCTCTCTCTTTTTCTCTGTCTTCCTTCCTCCCTCCCTTTCCTTCCCTTCTACTCTCTCTGAAAAGCAGTGGGGAAAATATCCTCAGGTGAGGCTTTAAAAAACATTTTTTAAATGATGTTTTTAAAAAACATGTTTTTTTAAATGATGACTAATTTTTTACATACAGAACTTAGTCTCAGTAGAATTGATTTAGAATTTTAACTTGGATTTACTAGCTGTGGGTTTTAGGAAAGTCACTTCTTTCAGCCTCAGTATTTTCCTCTGTAACACTGAAAAACATTATCTACCCTGGAGTTGTCCTGGGACTGAAATATAGCCCTGTGCCCGTGCTCTCCCTGGTCCTTGCACTGTCTTCTTCACCCCCGTAGCCTAGTTGTCTCACCGAGGCTGCAGGAGTGAAGGAGTTACGAGCTCAAGGCAGACATACCAGCCTTTGTGGGCAGGAGCTAAGAAAAAGGGGCCTCAGTGGAACCCAAGGGAGCACTGGGGAGGGGGAGCCAGATCCCATCTTTGGACTAACGGACCCTCAGCTCACACTGAGGAGCAGACTTGATCAACTCATTGTCCTTGAATTTCAGCTGCCATCATCATGCCTGTTGTCCAATGAAGTACAGCCACATTCACCTTCGGACAGTTGCTGGCTCTGTCACCTACCTGTGCTAAGACCTTGAACAAGTTCATTCCCTTCTCATAACCTTTGTTTCCTCATTTGTAAAGTAGAGATAATAATAATAAATAGGTGCTGCTCTGAGTGCTTTATATAAATTCAACCCTCAAACGACTCTAAGTAGAATTATTAGCCATCTTACAGATGAGGAAACTGAGGTACGAGATGTTAAATATCTTGGATGAGCTTCAGCAGTGAGTGATGGAGTAGGCTGGTGCACCTGCGCAGTAGGCGGCAGAGACCATGCTCTGAACTCTCTTGCTCTGTTGTCTCCAGTGCCCAGGAGAAGGAGCCATTTTCACTTGGCAGGCAGGAGAGAAAGTCAACGAGGGTTTCATAAGGAAACACTTGAGTTGAGCCTTAAAAGAAGGTAAGTTTTCAGGAGACAGGCTGGAAAGGGCATTTCAGGCAGGGGAGCAATGAACAAAGGCCGGAAAGGTGAAACAGCTTGCTGGATGGGAAACTACAAACAGTAGTTTTCAGGTTTCTTTAGGCTACTGATTGCACCAGCTGTGTGCCTCTTCCCGGAGGAAAAGCAGAGCAAGCACAGTGAGGAACCGTTGCCCAATTCTACAGTGGAGTGAGCCTAACCCGCCTTCTAAGAATGAGGCAGCTTCACAAAACTGCCATGTTTATGTCCACGTGAGGAAAGGAAGAGTCAATGGGCCCGGATGGCAGGGAGGGGAAAAGACTGCCATCCCTTATGGCACTACTGACTGTGTGCTTCTGGCAAAATGTGGCAAATTACAGTGTGAGAAATCAGCTAGGAATGTTTATGCGGGTAGGCAGCCTGGCACAGCCTCAGCCAGGGAGCTGAGCTGGCCTGCCTTGTTCTGCCCGGTAAGTGTGTGAAAAGTGTGAGGGATCTGGGGAGGAGGTCAGCTCAAGGCAGGTGTGATTCTTTCTGCCTTCGTGAGGTTCCCTGCAGCTGCTGCAAATCCACCTCTATCCTGGAGTTGCTTGCAGTGCCCTCAATTGTGAGTCTGTCTGCCTCTCGCTGGCTGCTGTTTGGAGTCTGCCCTGTGGAGTGATGCTCCCTCTTCGTCCTGGTTCCATTGTGAGCCTCCTCTGTCTTTCTCTTGTGTCCCTGAGGAATTTTGAACTCACTCTGGAACAAGGGAGAGAGGGGAGCTCTCCTTGGTGTGTTTAAGGCCTGGGTTTAAACCTAAGCATCCTGTCCATAGTGCCCAGACTCTAACCCTCCGGCCAGGTTCTAGGGCCTACGGGAGCCAGGTCCATGCCTCTTGCTCATTGAGTGTGGCCTACTCTGTCCCTGTGCAGGACCACAAGCCACTCAAAGAAAGGAACCAGATCTGCTTCTTCTCAGAATCCACAGAGGGGACCTCAGGAGACTAGTAGAGGCATAGATGCTGAGGAAGAGCTGAGGGGACTGGGAGAGAGGCGAGGAGGGGTGAGGCAGCAGGGCGAAGCGGACTCATCAGTGTTCAGTATTAAGTCTGAGGAGCTAAGGGAACCCTTAAAAATCTCCCAGGAATTTTTGTTTTGCTTTCTTTTTGTCTTTGTTGTTACTGCTACTGTTACTCTGGACCCTGGAAACTGGGAGGAGTAACACACAAGAAGAGTAAAGGACAAGGAGACTTCCTTGAAGTCAGGAAGTACAGCCCTGCCTCCCATCTCCCACACTGCCCTGCAGACCACTCTGGAAAGGCAGGTTTGACCAGGTCTATGGGTATTAATAATAGAGCTCCAACATATTGATCCCCAGTTGGTGCTAGCCTCTCTGCTAGGTGCTTTACACTCATTATTGCATTTAATTCTCAGCTACTCATCAAGGAGGGGGCTGTGGTCCCTATTTACCGGTGCTGGAATGGAGACTTGGAGAGATTAAGAAGCTTGCTCAAGGCCACATGACCAGGATGTAAATCCATTTTCTCTCTTTCCATAGCTTTCTTTTTGTCACTTGTTCCATTGCAGATACCACCTAAGGGCAGTTTAAGCTGGAGGCCTGGGCAAACACATACCAGCCTTTACTAGTGGTATGATCAGTGAAAGCCAGTGATTAGAGAGGAATAGGAATCGGTTTCCCAGGTCTCTTGGGAGTGCTACCTGTTATATGGGGATCTGTGTATGTAAGATGATATGCCCCCGAGCACATGCATGTCTATACATGTTTAAAGAAGTATATCTCTCTGTGTTGGTGTGTAGGTGTGTGCACGTGCCCCATGTGGGAATATGGTGAGGATATAGGTATGGGATCTGTGGTTTAACTCAGGGCCTGGAAGTGGCAGATGAAGCCCTTGTCTCTAGAGGACAACGTGCAATACAAAGAACCCTGGACTGAACTTGAAGCTAGAAGATCTAGGCAAGGGCTCTGGAGTTTGGTCACTTGCCCTTTCTGAGGCCTCAGTTTCCTCACCTAACAAATAAGGTTGCTGGATGAAGTGATCTCTTCTACCTTTGCCATTCTTAGATCATTCATGGTATCTTAGGTTTCCTCTTTTTACTCCCAGCAAAAAAAGAGACAGATGCAAGAAGAGTGAGAGAAGTCCCTCTTTTACCCTGACCTACTTTGATCTTTAGCATTGAGACCACTCTACTATTCCACTGGGAAAAGTTGAGGGTCCAGGAAAGGCAGGGCATTGCCTGGCATCAGGTTAGGAGAGCTGGGGCTCAGGTGGAAGGGAAGCACTTGGACAGCTGGTACCTGTTGCAGTTTGGGTGGCCTGGACTAGAGCGGCATGCCATTAGGCTTTAGGCCTCTCCGGGAGAATATGGAGTGAGGAGAAGCTTGTTGTCTCACTAACGCAGACCCTTCCTCTGGCCTTTAGTCCCTTTATTGATTGTCTGGGCAGATGCAGGGTGATGGCCAGGCAGACTCTGAGAGATAGCTGGATGTGTGTTAACATTCATGTGGGACTTCCGGCTCAACATGGGGTCTGCCGTGAGCTCAGCTGGTCTGCTCCAGCTCTCTTGAGGGAAGAAGGCTTAGAGTTTGGTGCCTTCGTTTCCTGGGGCTGATTCCTCAGGGCTGATCTGAATGGTTCCTGGGGATCTTTGTCTGTTTCAGTCTTCGAGTGGGATTAGAACAGGGTTTTGTCTATTCCATCCCATTAATTAGCTATCAGTTCCCTGAAATTTCCAGATTTGACTAGCTGGGCCACTAGAGAAGGAATGAGCATGGTGTGGACTTGCAGTGCAGTT
Source organism: Pipistrellus kuhlii (assembly GCF_014108245.1). Classification (NCBI taxonomy): domain Eukaryota; kingdom Metazoa; phylum Chordata; class Mammalia; order Chiroptera; family Vespertilionidae; genus Pipistrellus; species Pipistrellus kuhlii. Next base: position 168,995,674 of record NW_023425515.1, on the reverse strand, counting down.
CCTTCAGTGCTGGTGAGGACTTCTCTCTGCTGGTTGGACTTAGATCAGTCTAGACCTAAACCTCAACTCAGGTAGCAAGTGGCCTATGCTGTGTCAGGGCCAGGGCATCTAAATTAACATCAAGCCACCAGTCACTCACTGAAGCCCTATTGTTAGAGAATTTAGACTCTGGTGAATCAGGTCTGTTTTCCACCTGTACAGAGATCCTGGTCTAGCAAAGAAGATCAGTGGGTCAAGGCAGAATGTGGGGGGCTTGAGGAAAGGGGGGGCGGAGAGAAAGCACAGTAGTAGTAGTAAGTGCAGTGATAGGATATGTGAATGGTGTGAGTTAGTGTGTTTTTAAAAAATGATTTAAAATTCAGTTCCATATTGAGTTGGAATTTATAAGAGACAGAGTCTATACATAAGCATGTCTTCGTGCTCCCCTGCCTGTGCAACTCGATAAGTTCAAAGCTACCTAAATGAGCTAGCTCCTGCTGCAGCCAGGCCTGTGACTTTGTCAAGGGCCTTAAAGCAGGGCCCTTGAGAGAGCATAGGCTGCCATACTTGGAAAAGAGGAGTGGCCCTCCTGGGGAGATGAGGTCCAGGCTAGTTACTCAGAAAGTGCTTGTGTGTGGGTGTGGGCAGGTGTGCACAGGTATGAGCTCATGTGTGTGTATGGCAGTAGCCAGTGGTCTGTCCTCAGCACCACAACCAGTTCTTACATTGCTAGGCCTGGGCTTGGCATCTACTTGGCTGCAAGCAGGAGTGAAGGCTGTAGGCAGATCCCAGGACAGCCATGAGGCCTCCCCAGTGGTGTGTTTGCTGTGCCTAATTACCCAGCAGTTGTTTAACTATGCAAGCTGCATGCCTGCCTTTATTGCGCTGTGATTGCTGAGCTGCCTATGGGGAGTGTCATAAAAAGATATAAAATGCCCATTATCTGTCTGATGCCCTCCTCCTGGACTGTGGGTGTTTGTGTTTTATTTTATCTTTATGGCTCCAGGGAAGCTCTGTAGGAAGGAAAGGGAGGGGAGAGGAAAGAGAGGAGAGGAGGCCCTACAGGAATTGAAGAAGCTCCCCTCACACTGTGGTCAGCCATGAGCTGAAGGGCTCTCCTGAACTGAGAGGAGAAGTAGAAATGGCGGGTCTCCAGGCTCAGGGTGGTGCTCAGGAAATAAGGCCCAGATCTTCCCCTCCTCATCCAGCTGCAAGTCCTGCAGCTTATTTCCACTCTATCCATGCTAGCCTCCGCCCTACACATATATCTACTGCCTTGGGCGCAGGGCAATCTGCAGAGTGTTCTGAGAATGATCTGTAGGAATGGTCTCTTATTGCCACTCAGTTCTTCACTGGCTTTGATTATTCAGAAGGCCTCCAGCCTCCTAGAGCTCCATAGCTTTGATTTGGGACAAATACTGTGGGTATCACCTCCTGCTCCTTGAAGCCTTCATCTTCCCTTTTCTTGCCAGCTGCAGAGATGTGTTCAGGCCAAGCCTATTCAAGAATTGACTGGGTTTTAAGGAAACTTCCTAGACCAGGAGAGGGAAGGGAATTAATGATTTGCGCACTTGCCTTGTGCCGGACAGAACCTGTGTATGGCACTGAGGCAGAGATCAGAGATCACAGGGGTCCTACCCTTGAAGAGCTCATCCTATGTAAGCAGAGTTCCAGTTTCACAGTAGGTGTTGAATAAATGTTTGTCAAATGGGACTGAATTCAACAGTCATTCATTCTCATGCAATAAATGGCTATTGAGCACCTACTGGGTCAGGCACTCTGCCAAACACTGGAGATAAAATAGTGAATAAAATAGACAAAATTCCAGCCCTCGATGCTCATTCAAGTTTATTGGGAGAAGGATGAAAAGATTTAAACCCTGGATATCTAATTTCAAAAAACCATGCCTTTTCAATCATGACATGTCGTTTACCATGCCTGAACCATCAAACCCCAAGCTATCCCATACTGACCGTCTAGCTTCCCTACTTGGAAAATCTTAAAGTCTACTGAATGAAGTACAAACTCTTTAGCCCATCCTTTGAGACCCCCAAAGTACCTTTCCAATTATCCCAAGATAGTCTGTATGATTCACTTCTAGGCCTTATTCACATTTGTTTCATTTGCCTACTATACCCTTTGCTGCATCCTTGCCTACTGAGCTCCCACTTATCCTTCAAGACCTGACTCCTTTATGTCCTCTGTGAAGACATCCACTTTCCCATTGGAAACTCACTCCCCTTCAGACATCTAATTAAGTGCCTAAGCATTGTGCCAGAGCTTTCCCTGGCTTTGTTCACTGCTGGTGAGCCTTCTTCTGTTACACTAGAGTAGGGGTGTCGAACTCAATCAGAGAAGGGGCCAAAATCTAAAATCCAGCCTAAATCACGGGCCAAATGGTTTACTGAACAGTCATAAACTGTCATTGTGATGGAAACGCAGCGGAGTGCAGTGATGACAGCGCGGTGCGGGCCACATTGCAAGGCCTGGTGGGACGGATTTGGCCCGCGGGCCTTGTGTTTGACACATGTGTACTAGAGGCCTGGTACACAAAATTCATGCATGGGTAGGGTCCCTAGGCCTGGCCAGCTATCAGGACAGATTGGGGCCTTCCTTCCCCCAGCAGCAAGCTGTGGCCCTCCTTCATTCTGCACCATCCACTGGTGGTCAGCATACATCATAGCAGATGGAACTTCCAGGCAGCTGAACTACTAAGGGGACAATTTGCATATTAGCATTTTATTATATAGGATTGTACTTTAAAAGTTTTATTGAAATACTAGAGGCCCAGTGCACAAAATTTGTGCACAGTGCAGAGGATCCCCTCAATCTAGCCTGCACCCTCTCTAATCCAGGACATCCCTCTCACAATCCGGGACCGCTGGCTCCTAACTGCTCACCTGCCTACCTACCTGATTGCTCCTAACTGCCCCTCCCCACACCAGCCTGGACACCCGTTACTGCCCCTCTGCCAACCTAGTCACTCCCAACTGCCCCCCTCTGCCGGCCTGGTTGCCCCTTACTGCCTCTCCCCACCCCCACTCCACCCTAGTCACCCCTTACTGCTCCCCCCTGCTGGCCTGGTTGCCCCCAACTGTCCCCTCTGCCAGCCTGGTCACCCCTAAATTCCCCACACATACACCAGCCTGGTCCCCCCATGCAGCCTTCAGTGCATTCTTTTGGTTGTCCCTCACTAACTCCCCTGCCGGCTTGGTCGCCCCCTGCAGCCTGCTGTTCAGTCATTTGGTTGTCCCTCACTAACCCCCCTGCCAGCTTTGTCGCCACATGCAGCCTGCTGTTCGGTGGTGTGTTCAGTTGTTTCGGTTGTGACAGCCCCTGGCTTTTTATATATTAGGTTAATTCACATACCACACAATTCACCCATTTAAAGTGTACAATTCAGTGTTTCTTTGTATATTCATAGGGTTGTACAACCATCATCACCATCTAAGTTAACAGCATTTTTGTGTCCTCTGAAAGAAACTCCATTAGCAGTCACTTTCCAATTTCCCCCCAAATACCCTAGTCCTAAACAACCACTAACCTAATTTCTGTCTCTGTAAATTTGCCTACCCTTGCAATTCTGGGAATTTCTTATATGTGGCCCTTTGTAACTGGCTTCTTTTACTTAGCATAATTTTTGAGATTCATCAATGCTGTACCATAGGTCAGGACTTTATTCTTTTTATTGCTGAATAATATTCCCTTGTATAGAGATGTCACATTTTATTTACTCATCAACTGGTAGACATTTGGATTGTTTTCACTTTTTGCCTCTTATGATGAATGCTGCTGTGACCATATATGCACAAGTTCACTTTATTGTGTTTGCTCTTTTAAAAAACACTTGTCTGTTTTTCCTAGCAGAGTGTGAGCTCCTGACCCTGAGAGTAGGGGTCACTTCTTTATTGTTCACTGCGGCATCCCCACCACTTAGTCCATGGTTAGCACTCAGTAAATGTCAGCGGATGAATATATGCGTGCTTTCTAATTCTTTTTACTCCTCAGGAGGTAACAGCAAACTGTAGGGACCTATTTTAATCCCATAACTCAGCTTTCCCTGTATATAACTGCATACACATATCCACCACCCATCGAAGTGTAAGTTCATTTGTCAGTATCCCCGACCATGCCCCTTTCATTCCACTGTTGACCTCTCTGGTGTGAGTCTTTGCCTAGCAATAGCTGATCTGAGAAATTTTTTCTGAGTTGCCCCCATGATCAGAGACAGCCTCTAACTTAGCACTGAGGCAGAAACCGATCCTACCTCCCTCTTTTCTTCCCTCTTTTGCTGAGGGGCCTGGATTGTTTTATACACAGAGGGCTGAGGCTGTTGGAGAACCTGGAGAGTATTGGGCCCTCACAGGCTGGCTTTGGGACAGTTTCAAATGCCTGGGCATCTGGGGGAGGAGAAGATGCTACCCCTGCCACTCCAGTCAGTGGCCTATATGAGCTGTAGAAGTAGAGGAATTTCTAGAACCAATATTTCTGAGAGGCTAGTAAGACTAATATTTCTCTTTTCTTTGTACTAACTCACCCTAATAGTTTGAGCCCATAATTAGAATTGGTCTTTATTAGACTAATTAGGAGGTAGGAATGATGGTAGGAGGAAATGCGGAGATGCATCAGGGTGCTGGGCAGTAAATCTGGGGTTTTAATAGGTTTGTTCCATAATCAGGTGGTCTGGAAGGCTGGGCCCCTCCCCTCTCCCCTATTCCCCATCACTCCTTGAAGTGGCCTTCACACACTTTGCCGTCCTTGTCCTCGATGCTGGCAGCAGCTCTGGGGTATGGGGGACTGGGGAGGGAGGGAGGAGACCCCACCCAGAGCTTCATTGCCTATGCACGCACCGTCCAGCCTGGCGGCATGATTACCTTGCTGAGAAATCCGTCCAGGCGCGGGGCTGCTGATAGCAATCATTGATTAAGAGGGTAATTGTCCTGAAAATTCAGATTGATCAGAAGGCAGAAATGATAACTTGTGTAACTGTGTTTAAAGCCACGTCCTGTCAATAGAAAAGACTGAGATGTATCGCGCCAAGAGGGGGGCAGAACGGATGGGTGTGTGTGGGCGGGTGGGCGCTGCCATCCTTCTCTCAGGGCTGAGCAGGATGTTTCTTGTCAGTAACCTGGGCTATTGGAGATTCAATCACTTTTATCTCCCCCTCTCTCTCAATCCAAATGCCTTTTCATATTAGGAAATTAGAATCGGCCCTGCTCATGCAAGATTTATTAGCTCTGCTGAGCAGTTGCACCGAAGAGTAAATGATTTTGCTTTGCTGGAGCTTTTTACACATTAGGACCCAACTTCTTCCCTGTTCTGTGCCACTGGCTGCCTGGAGGAGTGGGCTCCAGAACCAGATGCTCCGGGAGTGAGCTTTCAAAGTCTGATTAGGGGGAAAGGCATCACTCAGGTCTTGATCTGTCAGAGACCCTGTTGTGTCTGGCTGACTTCCTACTCTCTGATCCCCAGACATCTCCCTTACTGGACTGTAGGTTGTCTTGCACAACTGAAGGGACCAAACCCCCTGAGGGAATGGGGTGATCCCGCAGAGTTGGGTGGCTGAGAGAGGCTCGCCTTGGGAGGAGGCACTGATATGTGTATTAGATAAGGATTGGCCATAGAAGCAGCAAATACAGGAGCAGGGACATGACCTCTCCTCTCAGAGCCTGGGATTGTTCTCCTGTAGAGGGCAGAGATACAAGGGCTAGAGCATCTTTCTGAGCCCCTGGGGAAACTGGCCAGGAAGTTGCCGGAGTTTAGAGTGTGGAAGCTGTTAGACTAAGGTTAGGGGTGGCTGGGCCTGCTGGCTGCCTGTGTCTGGAGGGCTGCAGAATTGACTGGCTGAGGCTATCTGATCTGCCAGCAGTGCAGGCTCCTACGGAAGAAAGGGCCTGGGATCCATGCTTTTGGAACTCTGCTATGGCCCTGGACTCAGAGGCAGCGTGGGCCTGTGTGCCAGCTGGCCCTGCCTGCCTGAGCCAGGGCACCAGTGGGCTAGGTTGGTTGTAGAGAAGATCTGTCTCCTTCACTGAGGCTGTGTCATTATCTCTCCTTCTTGCCTTCCCTCTTCAGCCCCCGGCCTCCTTGGGCCATTGGACCCATGGACAAGCATCAGTCACTGTCTTTCTTCCACCCTCCTTATCTGCAGGTGTCCGATCGTGGAGACCTGGTGGAACAGTAAAAGTGTGGAGAGTCCTTCCAAAATGGGGCGGAGGGACTAATGGAATTTCTGGATCTTTTGTGAAAGGGATGTGATTCCAGGGACTACCTTCTGCCCACTGTGCTCTTTTGTTTGGCCCTGTGAGGCCTCCTTTTCTCTGAACTGTTGCATTGTTTCCCCAAGTAGAGGTGTAACTAGGCTAGCCTGAGAGTCGGGCTGGAAGTGATGGTATTCCCAGAGTGAATAGTGAGAGGAGGCGGCAGCCATTTTGATCCAAGAGGAGGACTGTGTTTCGTGGCAGGGGGTAAAGGAAGGTTTTTTTAGAGGAAAGAATCTGGCAAGTGTCTGCAAGATATTCCCTAGATGAGACCTGCCTCTAAACAGACCACCAGGTCACCACCTTTCTGCTGAGGGTCTGCTTCACGTCTTCTCTATCCATTACCAGACCCTGTCCTCGGAGAAGCCTTGACTTTCTCAGGAAGCTCCTCCTAATAGGCAGGATTGGGCAAGATGGACCTTCCTTCTGCACGTGTGACATCACCCCTTCCCCTCCGCTCCCCTCTGAGGGTATGCTGGGAAATGGACTAGTTGGTGGGAGCTTGGTGCAGCACCCATTCCCCCGCACCCACTATGATGGATTGTGAAGGGAGTGGATGCATAGGGCCAACTCAGCTGCCCACTGTGGAGTGCTTCTGTCTCTGCCTCCGAGCTGGGCTGCCAGCTGTGTAGGAAAGCTTTGCAGTTCAGAGGGAGGATTGGGCCATGTTTGGCTTAGTCTTCTTCTAAGGATGGTTTGGGCAAAGTCAAGAAAGAATGGAAGTATCATGGGCAGCTTGGCCTTAGGAATAGAGAACTCAGAAGATAGGCTTCTAGTGGAGTGAGCGAGACAGAGTCATTACAGGGTAGTGTAAGAGTTCTTGCCTTCCAGAGCACAGGAGAGGGAGTACCTCAATTCTCCTGGAACAGCTGATGAGCATCCAGAGGGGGGCCCTGCGAATTGATTCTGTGAGGAGAGTGGGCAGTGCGCTATGGAGACAAGTGTGGACCAGCATCTGAGCAGAGAAAGCAAGAAATGTCACTGATCAGTTGTGTTAGCACTAAGGCTGAGGCCAGTGGGTTTTTCTCTGGCACACTTCTTCATCATTGTTTAGAGGTATGAGCCCTCTCTGTTTTAGCAAGCCTGAGGGGTACCTACTTTCACCATCTACCTGGGCTGCTGGGGACTACCGGCCTTAGATAGGACCAGCTGGAGCCTTAGGTTGGAAGATGTGGCCGGACAGAGCCTTAGGGAACGGACCCCAAGCCTTCCCTCAACCCTGCTCCTTCTCTCATTCTGCCTCAAGAGCAGGAAAGGGAGCAGAGGCTCAGGCTAAGGAAATGGCTCTGGTGAAGCGTTAGGCCAGCTTGCTCCACCCGTGCTAAACCCATTCCCACTTGCTCCACCCGTGCCAAACCCATTCCCAGCCCTGCCTTGTGCCGAGACACAGCTCTGTTGCCAGGGCCTGGCAGGGAGGCGAGGAAGAGACCGGGAAGCCAGAAGACTCATTTTCACTGGAATTTGACCTAAAGCAGGATGGGAAGGGAAGAAAAGAATTTGAACAAAAGTGCAGGCAGGAAGGAGCTGTTAATGAGCCTTTCTTTCTCTTGGGGACAGAGCAGAGCGCATAGCGGGGGCGCAGCACCTGCTCTCCTCAGCGGCTCTCTGAGGGAGCTGTAGTCTCTGGCCGCTCTCCCTCTCTCTCCTTTTTTCCCTCTTCTCTTTCTCGGCTCTCTATTATGGGGACTTGCTCCAGCTCTTTCTCTCTCTTCTGTCTCTCCTTTTGTTCTCTCTTTGTCTATTTATCACACTGTGAAGGTTGAAAGAGATGTTATTAATCTGGGAGAATGAAGGCAGGATTAGTGGTATGAATCGGATTTTGAGAGGTGTAATGATAGAAAGACTCGCTCGGCTGGCGGCCTGCGTGAGCTTGATAAATGGGGAGCACTCCAGACTGACTCGCGCCTTCCTCTGCGCTGTGTGCCCTGCCCGCTGGGGCGTGCCGCGCTCTCAGATCTGCCAGCCAGCCCACCCCGCTCCTACCTGAACCAGAGCAAAAAGCCAAGGGTAAAGCAGACACAAATATCTCCCATCGCACTTGGAGACATCATTGCTTTCAGCACCCTTTTCAAGTGGAGGCCTGTCGAGTTCTCAAAGGCGTGTGGGCAGAGGGGGCAGGGACCCAGACTGCTGCCTGCTTCTGGGGCTTGTGAGAGTAGAGCTTCCCTCTTACCCTGACATGGATGTCAGGGGTCAAGGAGTGACGAGGCAATCCATAGACCAATCACATAAGAGTACCAGACCATATGTTATATGCAGATAAGCCAAGGAGAACTGTGATATGAACTATGGAAGGAGTGGACATAGAAGCGGGAGGGAGAGAAATCAGGAAGGGCTTCCTGAAGGTGGTATCTTGGCAGACAGGTAGGATTCGGAGAGAGTAGAGGTAGGCTTCTGTTCTAGGTGGAGAAATAGCATCAGCAAAGGTGTGAGGACAGAAATAAGCCTGATTCTTGTGGGAAAAGGAAGAGCCTCAGATCTGGTGCATTTCAGATCAAGAAGGGACTTAAGAATTCAAGCAATTAAGTCCCCACTTTCCAATGGGGAAACAGGCCTGGGAACTAGAGTTGCTATTTTCTATTCAACTCCTGTTGCTTATGCTAGAGGTGCCCCTTCCCTCATCCTGGGATGATACAGCGAGCCTTTCTCTCTTCTGTAGCTTTAATTGCGGCCTCATAACCTTCATCTTTGCAACCAGGAGGTCCTGGCTTAGCTTCACTGCTTCTTAGTCGCCAGCCCTTTCCCAGCCTTGGTTCAGGGCTCTCCTCACCCCTGCCCCAGCCCAGTCTGCAGTCTGCAAGGAGAGCTCTGTCCCAGCCAGCTGAGAGCCGCTTGTGTGGTGAGGAGAGGAGCAGGAGGCAGCCCACCTCATTCCGGACTCCAGCTGCCTCTGAGCCCGAGCGCTTCCCTCCTTTATATCCCTCTGAAGTTCTCTCTGATCACTGTCTATTGCAGTGACTGGCTACTTATTGGTGACCATGTCTGTTTCTCCTCAAAGGACAGTGGGTTCTCTGAGGACCGGATCTACATTTGAGTTGCCAGGATCTGGAAAGCCTTCAGTGAATGCGTGTAGCATGGCATATAACAGGTTCTCAGTAAATGTTTGCTGTGAACGAATCAGTGTGATTCCTAAGTCTATACTCTTCCATCATACCACACCTGAGTGGAGTGAAAGTAGAGTTGACAAAGGGAGGTACAGGGGCCAGCATGTTGGGCGTGCCTGGAGAGAAGGCTGTTGCCTCTCAGCCTTCCTTTTTTTCTTCTAAACATCAGAGAAGAGAAGGGCTTCATCTGACTCTTAAGGCTTTTATTCTCTTCCTGGTGATCTATCTATTCCCACAGTGTCATGCACCACCCTTACACTTTCTTTTTTAAATATATTTTTAAATTTATTTCACAGAGGAAGGGAGAGGGAGAGAGAAACATCAGTCAAGAGAGAGAATCATCGATTGACTGTCTCCTACATACCCCCCAGTGGAGATCGAGGCTGCAACCCGGGCATGTGCTCTGACCAGGAATTGAACTGTGACCTCCTGGTTGATAGGTCAATGCTCAGCCACTGAGCCACACCATCCAGGCCGCCAATGCACTTTCTTAGGACTGTTTTTGAACTAAGCTACTCCTAGTCTATATGTCCACCTTCTCTAGGCAGCCCACCTTGGATGTCCCACTGAAGGCCATCTTGGTCCTTCTCAATGACTTTCCTCCAAGCCTGATTAGGGTTTCTGCTCTTTCAGGGCCTCAGTCCCTCACTTGTGGTGAGTTTACATACATGTTTACATGTCTCTCCTCCTAGCTTGGAAACCCCTTGAAGACAGTGGCTTAGTTTACTTGATCTGTGTGTCTCTGACACCTAGCACAGAGTTTGACACATGGTAGTTGCTCAATAAATGTGTGTTATTTGAGCAAGCCAGTAAAGAGTGAGGGGGGTCTGGGATGGAGATTTTGGACACCCTTTTTATTTTTTCAGAGAGCAAAGAAGTGAAGGTACATGTGTTGTGCACAAGCATGCACATGCCTTCGTGTTTGAGGGGTAGTTGATGGTGGTGGTGTCACATGCTCAATAGAGGATTATATTTTAATTTGGAAAGCACTTTAGAAACTTAAAGTGCTTTGCCTAAGTGCTGACTGCTATTAGTGTCTCCTTTTTATTAGGAAAAAGGACATGCTTTTTCTCTTTTATCTTCAGGCTTGTCCAACTTCTGAGAGTCAAACTTAGCAAAATGCCTGCCCCTCACTGAGGACTAGTTACATGCCAAGTTCAAAGCTTTGGACTTGAAACACAGAATTTTGCTTTGCAGACTGGTTCTGACACCCCTCAGGGGATTAGCCCAACAGCTCAGTATCAGGAAGGGGGTGGGAGAGACAGGGTCATTTGACATAGTTCAAGCTGCAGTCCTGAGCCTGTCGCCTCTCCATATACGCCTAGGTGGGAGGATAGAAGAACCTGAACCATTTTGGAGAGTAGGAGAATGATCCCAATGGTTATCAAAACCCACTTGTTATTCAATACGAAGAACCAGACTTCAGAGAGAGAACTGGGAAGGAATGGCCCAAGAAGAATTTGGTTTGTGTAGTTCATGGATGATAGGACGAAGAGACAGACATCACAGCTGCTGGACCTGGTGATGTTGAGAGCTGCCACACAAAGGGCTAGGTCAGAGGGAGGGAGTATGTGTAGCAGTAGCAGGAAGAATTCTTGTCCAGGAGGCCATGAGCTGGAACTTGCTTTGTGCCTTAGAAGGACCTTTGAGGGCTTTGCTGGTTTGAAGGAAAGGTAACACCCCTCACAAGGAGAATACTTGGTGCTACAGTGGCATGAGGTCTGGAAGGCTCAGCTGAGCCTTGTTGTTGGGCCCTTCTGTATGGCCTTCTGTTGGGCCTTTCTCAGACTCTTTCCTTAGCAGCCGCAAGACAGACCCTGGTCTTAGTTGTCTGCCAGCCCTGGATGCCGAAAGCTTTGCCTGTGGTTGAGGCACTAGGGAGGACACTAGCTTTGGCCCATCTTGCTAGTGTCCCACAGTCCCCATCTCCTAACTGGGCCTAATCTTGGGGAGTTAGGGCAAGGGTGGTGTGGGGGAAGTACATTGAGCTCTCTGTCTTAACTGAATTTTCATACCTCCTGTTGTTAATTATAGAGATGTAATAATGCAATTAGTGCACGATTAAAAAAAATCCCTGATATGATTACCATGGATTTAATATCACATGATATATCATTATATCGTTATGCAGTGACAGATGTAATTGAAATACACTTATTGGAGCCAGGGGTGGTGTTTCATTCAATCCCCAGCACCCTGGGGAGGAAGGGGCTGGCTTAAAAGAAGCAATGGGAGAGGAAATTGTAATGAAAACAAAGAAAACTCACAATGTAACTCTCACCCTGGGTAGTTGGCTCCCACTGACCTACTGCCTTGGACTCTGGGGCAGTACATGGATCCCCAGACAGGCCAGCCTCTTTGGTAGGGCTGAGGCAGCATGGCTGAGGAGCTCCGTCTCTGGTTCTCATGCCAGAAACCTCAGTGTCCCCAGGTCCCCTCTGACTCGGTGATGACGCTCTGAGAATACCTGAAAATAGACTCAAATTGAGCTGGCCACTGTTCTCCAAATGTTGTGGACCAGCCCCTGCCTTTGCTGAGCTGGTGGTCCCATGCACTCAAGGCAGCTGTCCTGTGGTAGGCAGTGAGCAGGAAGGCTCAGTACACAGATGATAATTACCCCCCTCAGGTTCTGTTGATGGACAGGAGCAGCAGCAGCTCCGGGGCCCCTGAAGTATGATGGTAGTCAGGGAACACTGAGCCCACAGAACTACAAGCTGGGAGTAGAGAGAATAGGTTTGTATCACCTAATGCAAGTGTGCGTCCTTTTACTGCGGTCACTGTGCTGGCCATGCCTTTGCTGGGACTGAGCAATGAGGCCTGCCCATAAGGCCAAAGAGTTCAGAAAAGGAAAAAGCTGAGCCCCCAGTTCTAAGGCTGGCTATCAGGGAATTGCTGTTAGGCTGGGCAAGAACAGCAGTGGTTCCCCAAGGAGATGGGTAGGATTAACAGCAGTAGCAACTCTGAAAACCAGCCTTCCTGCTTGACAGAATTATAACCAAAGAGATGTCTTTTTTCCCCTTCCTCAATGGAGACCATTCATGGAGACAGCGGTTACCAACCTTCTCCCAGCATCATGGGTAACATACTTATAAGCAAATCTAATGTTACAGGTGCTGTTTAGAATACGGGTGGATTTAAAGAAGGGATGAGTCAGGCCCTGGCTGGATGGCTCAGTTGGTTGGAGCATCATCCCATGCACCAAAAAGTTGTGGATTTGATTCCAACCAGGGCACCAACCTAGGTTGTGAGTTCCATCCCCAGTTGGGGCACATATGAGAGGCAACCAGTCAATGTTTCTCTCTCACATTGATGCTTAGCGCGTGCGTGCGCGTGCGCATGCACTCGCATGCACTCGCACGCACTCTCACATGCGCGCGCTCGCGCTCGCTCTCTCTCTCTCTCTCTCTCTCTCTCTCTCTCTCTCTCTCTCTCTCTCCCCACCCCCCATCATCCCCACCCCTAAAAAAAAATCAATAAAAATCAAATCCTCAGGTAAGGATAAAAAAGAAGAGCTGAGTTAAGAAAGACTTAGTAAAGGAAAGTACTTTTGAGTTGAATGTTGAAAGAGAAATATATGTTCATTAGGACAAAAAGTAGGAGATGTTAGAGAGCATTATTCTCAGTAGGCTGAAGAAATTTCTTTTTTCTTTTTCTTTTTTTAAAATACATTTTATTGAATTTTTTACAGAGAGGAAGGGAGAGGGATAGTCAGAAACATCGATGAGAGAAAAACATCCATCAGCCGCCTCCTGCACACCCTGCACTGGGGATGTGCCTGCAACCAAGGTACATGCCCTGACTGGAATCGAACCTGGGACCCTTCAGTCCCCAGGCTGACGCTCTATCCATTGAGCCAACCAGTCAGGGCTGAAAGAATTTCTTCGGTCATGTCTAGAGGCATGAACAGCAATCCCAGGACTTAGTGGATGATAAGGAAGAAGAAGGAAGCAAGATTGACCCCCTTCCCCCACTTTTCTGGTAGACCAGGCTTTCACTGGGATTTGGAAACCCAGGAGAAGGGGCTATTTGGAGGGGAGATGGTTGAAATTGATTTTTAAACATATTGAGAATAAAGTGTCTGAGTAAAATCCAAGTGGAAATATCAGATAGGCAACAGAATGTATATGTTTGACACTCAAATAGAGGCAAGAAATATTGATTTAGAAATTGGAGAGGTTGAAGATGAGGAAATTGAAGAAATCACCAAGAAAAGTGGTAAAGATAAAAACAAGAAGAGAGAGCAGATGAGTGTACACATTGGATGACCAGTTGCAGAAGAGACTATATAGGAGATTGGCAGGAAAAAATAAGAAAACTCAAAGAATAGGATATTGAAAAAACCAAAGGAGAAGGGTTTTTTTGCCCATCTGGCATGGCTCAGTGGTTGAATGTCAACCTATGAATCAAGAGGTTATGGTTTGATTGCTTTTCAAAGTACATGTCCGAGTTGCGGGCTTGATCCCCAATGTGAGATGTGCAGGAGGTAGCCAATTGATGATTATTTCTCGTCATTGATGTTTCTCTCTCTCCCTCACCCTTCCTCTCTCTGAAATCAATTTTAAAAAAAATGTTTTGTTTTGTTTTGTTTAAAAAAAAAAAAAATGAAATAGGCTGCTGAGTGGTGAAAGCATCAAGAACCAGAAATTGCCTAATAGATGTGGGCAGTATGGTGAAGACTTGACCTTAACAGGAGCTAAGTGGTATAATAAGGCTAGAAATTAGTCTGCAGGAGTTAAGGAGTGATGAGGAAGGTAAATGGGGTGAGCGGAAAAAATCTTGAGAAGTTTTATTATTAATAGAACAGGCAACAGCTCTGAATGGGGATAGGGAGGACTTTAAAAATTATAATCTAGCCCTAGCCAGTTTGGCTCTGTGGATAGAGGGTTGGCCCACAGACTGAAGGATCCTGGGTTTGATGCTGGTCAAGGGCATGTGCCTTGTTTGCAAGTTTTCTTGATCAGGTTGTATGCAGGAGGCAACCAATCAATAAGTCTCTCTCACATCGATGTTTCTCTCTGTCTCTTCCTCTTCCTTTCACTCTCTCTAAAAAATCAATGGAAAAATAACCTCAAGTGAGGATTAACAAATAAATCTATATTTATAAAAGAGTAATATGCTAATTAGACCAGGTCAACTGGACATCTTCTGGTTGTCCTTCCAGACAAAGCCATGGTGGGGGTGGGGGTGGGGGGCAGGGACCGAAGCAGAGGCTATTAGGGGAGATCAGGCAGGCAGACATGTGAACAGTTAGGAGCCAGTGGTCCCAGATTGTGAGAGGGATGTCCGACTGCCGGTTTAGGCCCAACCAGCAATCTGACATTCTCCAAGGGGTCCCAGATTAGAGAGGTTACAGGCCAGACTGAGGGACACCCCTCCATACCCCATGCACAAATTTTGTGCACTGGGCCTCTAGTAAATAAATAGAAATAAATAAATAAATAAATAAATAAATAAATAAATAAATAAAGATTCTAATCTAATATGTAACTTTCAAAGAACATTGTTTTAAGTACTTTACATGCAATGGTTCATGTAATCCTCACATCAACTCCATGGGGTTTATATTGGTTTTCCAGTTAGTATTGCTGCATAACTAATCACCCCAAAACTTAGTGATTTAAAACAATTAACTATTTTATTAGTTGGTATTTTCTATAAGTCAGAAATTGGGCTCAGTAAGGTAGTCTAGCTCAGGTTCTCTCACACACTTTAGTCAGTTACTTGATCTGGCATAGTGTGTGGTTGGAGCAGCTGGGGGCAGGCTGGGCATCTCTCTTTGCCTAGTCTCATGGCTTCTCTCTATGGTCTCTGCATGAGCTTGTTTGGCTGCCTCAGAGCAGGCTGACTGCTTCAGCTGAGGGCTCCATGGCAAGTGTTCCAGCCAATGAGTAAGCAGCCTTAGCATTTCTTTCCTTTTTTTTTTTTTTTTCCTTTAGCATTTGGGGTCTTTATTTATTTATTTATTTTTACAGTGAGTAAGGGAGAGGAATAGAGAGTTAGAAACGTACATGAGAAAGAAACATCAATCAGCTGCCTCCTGCACATCCTCAACTGGGGATGTGCTGGCAACCAAGGTACATGCCCTTGACCAGAATCGAACCTGGTACTCTTCAGTCAGCAGGCCAATGCTCTATCCACTGAGCCAAACCAGTTACGGTTTGGGGTCTTTTTTTTTTTTCCATATGAATTTTTTGAAAAGTTTGTTCTAGGTCTGTGAAATATTTCGTTGGTATCTTAATAGGGATTGCACTGAATCTATAAATTGCTTTGGATAGTATGGACATTCCAATCCATGAACATGGTATATTCTTCCATTTGTTTATATCTTCCTCTATCTATCTCTTTTTTTTTTTTTACTTTTAAAAAATATTTTGATTGATTTCAGAAAGGAATGGAGAGGGAGATAGAAACATCAATGATGAGAGAGAATAATTGATTGTTCTCTCCTTCATGCCCCCTACTGAAGACTGAGCACAACCCAGGCATGTGCCCTTGATAGGAATCAAATCTGGGACCCTTCAGTCCACAGGTCAATGCTTTATCCACTGAGCCAAATCAGCTAGGGCCTCTATCTCTTTTTTCAACATCCTGTAGTTTTCCAAGTATAGGTCTTTTACCTCCTTAGTTAAGTTTATTCCTAGGTATTTTAATTTTTTTGATAAATGGGATTTTTTTTTTTTTGATTTTTTTTTTAGTTTCTCTTTCTGTGAGTCCATTATTGATGTATAATGATGGCATTGGTAAATGGGATTTTCTTATTTTATTTTTTTAGTTTCTCTTTCTGTGAGTCCATTATTGACATATAAACAAGCCATAGATTTCTGGGTGTTAATTTTGTATCTTGCTGCATTGCCGAATTCATTTATTAAGTCTAGTAGTTTTTTTATGGAGTTTTGGGGGGTTTCTATGTACAATATCATATCATCTGCGAATGACAGTTTACTTCTTCTTTTCCAGTCTGGATGCCTTTTATTTCTTCTTCTTATCTAATAGCTAGGGCTAGCACTTCCAGTACTATGTAGAACAGGAGTGCTAAAAGTGGTCATCCCTGTCTTGTTCCTATTCTTAAGGGAAATGGTTTTAGGTTTTGCTCATTGAGTATGATGTTGGCTGTAGGTTTGTCATATATAGCCTTTATCATGTTGAGATATGCTCCCTCTATTCCCACTTTGCTGAGAGTTTTTATCAAAAATGGGTGTTGGATTTTGTCAAATGCTTTTTCTGCATCTATTGATATGTTCATGTGATTTTTGTCTTTCAGTTTGTTTATGTGATGTATCACGTTTATTGATTTGCGAATATTGTACCAGCCTTGCATTCCTGGAATAAATCCCACTTGATCATGGTGTATTTTTTATATATTGCTAGATGCGATTTTCTAATATTTTGTTGAGGATCTTAGTATCTGTGTTCATCAGGGATATTGGCCTACAATTCTCTTTCTTTGTAGTGTCTTTATCTGGTTAGCATTTCTGATATTATATAGCATTTCTTGAGGTTACATAGTATTACTTCTGCATTACTATGTTGGTTGAAATAGTTAAGTAAAAAAAAAAATCCTATTTCAAGACTCCTCCTCTTTTTTTTTCCTTTCAATTTTATGTTTTTAATCACGAAATTAAACTACGTACTCCTCTAAGTAAGTGCTTTCCATAGTCCTAGAAGGTCAGGGAATGACAATATTTTTTATTTTTAAAAAATCATGCTTAGCTTTAGTGCACTTTTATTAACAGGCTTAGCATAGCGCTTAGGCAGGTTGGGAAATTCTTTAAAGAAATCAAATGGTGCCGAAACCGGTTTGGCTCAGTGGTAGAGCGTCTGTCTGCGGACTCAAGACTCCTCCTCTTGAGTCACATTGTAAGAAGAAAAATGGGAGATGGGAGATACAGGAAAATACAATCTGCCACAATTGGTGTGTTAGACTGAACCCAGAAAAGGGAGAGGGAACAGCATTCTCAAAGGCAATGTGCATTTTGGGTGATGGCACCAAGGGTATTTGGAGGTGGCAGTGGGACAGGCTTTCCTGAGTGACCTTAGGTATACCTGGGAGAAAGAACTACCATTCCATTTTGTAATACTGAGGCTCAGAGAGGTTTAATAACCATCCAAAATTACAGTGCCAGTAACTGGCAGAACTGGGAACCAAATGCTGGTTTGTCTGACTGTTGAGCCCAGACATTGCCCTTCTGTAAGACTGGGCTCCTGAGCACACCATCCTCATGTTTACCTGTGACCTTGGTACTTGATCCATCAACTACAGAAATGTTGGCCAGTTGGATAAAAAGGGAATGGCATTTGGCTTGATTTGGTTCCTCAGCTTGGCAAATGTCCTACCAGCCTTACGCCCAGAGGGTGACAGTCACCCAGAGATCTGCGTAGAGGCCTGCTCCTCCCCATCTTGTGGAGGGCTGGGTATGTCGGTGTGCTGGTGTTGGCTTGGAAGCTCTGGGTTTTCTGGAGTTGCAGGGTAGTCTGCGCTTCTGTCTGCAGCTTGAGCTGGGTTCTTGCTCCCTCTGTGTCCACCCTACTCTCAGGGCCCTGGTAGGTGGTGAGTGGGTGGGCAAAGACACCCCAGCAGCTGTCGATGCCTCTTCTTTCCTCTTTGAAGGATCTGATGCTGCTGCCGATGAGGGCTACTTCATCTATTAAACCCAATACACTTGTCGCAGCTGCTAAGCCCCCATAAGCCGCCGGGCGCCGTGTTTGTGATGGGACTGACAGTGCATGGAGGAGGCTGATTATACACGATTCCATTTCGCGGGCCCAGCAATGTAATTTCACAGGGCGATCAGCGTTTGCATGTAATAGCAGGCTGTGCTGAGGTGTCAGAATATTAAAGGCGCTAATGGCAAAGCTCCCTGTTACACAGGGGGCCACCCGCCGCGCCTACAGCAGGGCTGCGTGGCAGGCCCGTCGCAGATGGCTGGCCACTAAGCTAATGGGGCAGCAGCCAAGGCGGGCAGAGCATGAGAGGGGAGAGCCAGCCGGGAGCAGCTCGGCACCTGCTTCCCTGTGCATGGAAATTACAGCAGCCCAGGGGAAGGGAAGTGTGCACGCCTGCCTGGCACAGGGCTGGGAGGGCGCAGTTTAGTGGACCAGCATCTCTCACCGCAACTCCACCTACCCCGGACAGGACTTAGGCTCCTCAGACATCTTTCCACCTGCCCCACCCTCTGGCCAGGAACCCCTCAAGTGGGCCTGACAGCTGGCAGAAGTGCAGCTGGAAAAGTGGCACCCAGAGAATCTAGAACCTGCATGGAAAAGGGGCTCAGGCACAGATCTTGGCAAGAGCTCTTAAAACGGATTCCTGCCTCACACTGATCAAGGTCAGAAAGCTCCTGGGTCCCTTACCCCCACACCACACAGGCTGGCGGAAGAGAAAGAGCGGGAACAGGAAGCAGTGGGGAAAGGCGGTAGACTGTAATCAGGGCCCCTCGGTTGATGCCAGTGTGCACAGAGCTGGGAGGCAGCATCTGAAGTTATGACTCCTTCTGTCGGTGTTAGCTGCCCAGCAACACCCAAGCCTTTTCCTATGCACTCCACAAGCTTGCTCCTGCCATTCTCCTTTGCCTTTGCTATGTCTTCTACCTGGTGCCCTCCAGTACCCCTCCCTCCAGGAAGCTTTCCTGGCCACCTCCCATCCCACCTCAGCCTTTTTGTCTCCGTTGTCCCTGTGGACAGCCTCCTGAATCGTCCGGCTCTGATGGTTCTTGGGTCCCAGACTTGACTTCCCAGCCAGAATCTGAGACAGAGCCCACACCACCCTGTTCTAAGCTGGACCCCAGGAAGTCTCTGTTAAGAATTCTGGGTGGGCCGAAACCGGTTTGGCTCAGCGGTAGAGCATCGGTCTGCGGACTGAAAGGTCCTGGGTTCGATTCCGGTCAAGGGCATGTACCTTGGTTGCGGGCACATCCCCAGTAGGGGTTGTGCAAGAGGCAGCTGGTCGATGTTTCTCTCATCGACGTTTCTAGCTCTCTATCTCTCTCCCTTCCTCTCTGTAAAAAATCAATAAAAATATATTTTTAAAAAAAAAAGAATTCTGGGTGGGTGTAATCTCTTTGGGAGGATGTCAGGAGGGGGTGGGGAATGGAAGGAGGGCACACTTGTGTGGGTATGCACGCTCCAGTATGTATATCTGGGAGGAGGGCAGGGGCTTTAGAAATGTGTGCTGAGGGTAGCGGGCATGTGGGTACAAGTGCCTAGGGCAGCAGGTGTAAGTATTTGGTCCTCATATTGGTGGGAACACAGGTTGCTATAGGACCTGTATTCTCTGCGTGGCTCTCTGTGTCCGTCCACTGGCTGTGCCTGAAAGGTATCTGAGGTGGCAGGGGCAGCTTGAGGTGCTGGTCCATCTTACTGTGCCTGGAGGGTTCCATGAGGCTGTGGTCACCCGTGAAGTTTCAGCTCTGCAGGGGTATGTGGCAGTACCTGGAGGAGACATGCCAGGATTCTCAGCAGGGCAGCAGAGGGAGAGCCCAGGCTGAAGAAGAGCAGTTTTAATTAACCATTTTTAATATCATTTTGGACTTTGGCTGGTATGTGAAGGCCCCGCTGGAAGCAGCATTTGTAAAAATTAAATCCCTCTTATTAGGAGCTTGCCAGACCCATGTGCACGCACTGCCCCTCCCCCGCCCGGGCCCCCCTGAGGAAGTGCTGGATGAGGCCGTGTCACAGCAGCAATTGGTTATCGCACCTTATCTGGGAATATGAAACTGTGCGGCATGACACCCGCGGCCACGGCGGAGACGCCAATTCATCTCGCCCCGGCTCTGACAAGCTAGACTGCCCTTCCTGAAAGACATCCGTCAGGCGGGACGGCGCTGCCGCCTTGCTCGGTGCCCCTGCTTCCTGCCGTGGGTTCTGGCTCGCCCCGGGCCAGCCTGGTCCTCCCGGGCTCACTGCCCTCCACCCTCCTTCCACGTGTCCGAGTCGGGGGAAGTTCTTGGGGAGTCATTATTATAATAATAATCTATTCATGCTGACACGCGTTGGGGCAAGCGTCTAATGTTATCTGAAGTGGTCTTCTCGCTTAGCCGCGATAAGACTCAGGATGACGTGCAGATAACGTTGAGCTGCCCTGTCCCTGAGCCGAGAGCAGAGCAGAGGGGCCTCCGCAGCCCCGCCGCCCGCCCGCCGCTTTAAGCCGGGAAGCGGCAGCACCTGCTAATGCAAGTGTTTAATATTTGATGGGCTGGGATAAAGCAGGATCACCTTCGAATTGAATTGAGTGTCAGCCGAGAATCTATTACTGAAATTCGGGTGTGATTTGACAGCAAAGTAGACGATGTTATTCTTCACTAGTTACTGCAATCTTCTCCCCGACATCACTTAAATATTTTTTTCTTTGCTTGAGTAAACACACATTATCCTTCTTTTTTTCCCTTCCTTCCCTTTTTCCTTTTTAGAAGGAGAGAAAAAAACCATCCAGCTTGCCTTCTCCAGGCTGATAGAGTAGATTGTTATTTCTTTATTTGTCCTATTAAATGGAATTTCTGATCGTTTAATCCGGCCTTTGTAAGTGATTTTAAAGTACTTGAAAGCCGGCCCGCCGCTGCTCTCTGGCCCACTGCACTCCGGTCCTGGCCCTGACCATGCATAGCAGCTTCTTCAGCTCCGCACCACCCACTGGCTGCTTTTCCTCTCCGCCTGCATTCCGGCTCCACCCTGGCTCAAAGCCAGCGACCTCTCCCCTGTCCTTGAGCATCACACTCAGCCCCCAATTTGTGGTTGCAGCTGTGACTTGGGGAAGGGTAGGAGGGTTGGCTGGGAAGTTGGGCTGTGGCTAGTACCTTCATGGTCAAGGATAATGGCTTTGGAGGGTGCTAAGGGTGAAGTACACTGGCTCCTGGCCTTTCATTGCCCGTGGGGCCACGGCTTGGTTCCTGCAGCTGGGAACGAAGGACACTAGCCCTCTGCCCAGCTCCTCAGCCCTGGCACAGACTCTGTGTCCAGCTTCCTGTCTTTGTTTCTGAACCTGTGCTGGTGCTCTCCCTGTGAAGGAGTCTGTGGTGGGCTGGGAGCCTCTTGGGCATAGTGATGGGCAGGGGCACTTTAGTGCCTGTCTGACCATGGCTGCAGTCACTTTAGTATCATCAGCGGACTCACCATCTAACTTCTGGGGACTCACCCAAGCTTCATTCCCATTGACCACTGTCCCACATGCTTCCTGCCACTGGAGAAGGGCAGCCTGATGTTTGGGGACTTCCAAAGTGAGTGAAAGGATAATGTTTCAAGTGTCAGCTAGCTATGCAAGCTCACTGGTAAGAGCCCAGGACTTTGCCAGCAGGTTGAGCAGGTGTTAAATTCCCAATGGGCCACTTAAAGATGTTCTAACCCTTGTATGTCTCTTCTTTCTGGGTCTCAGTTTCCTCACCTGTGACATCAGGTCGTCATGCCTGTAAGGAATGTAAGAGCAGGAGCCATCCCTGTCCTGCCATGTACCTTGGAGTTTGTACCCCTCCCTCCCCGTGGAGTTTGGCTGCTGTCAGGTGACAGGAGTAGGGGAGCACTGAAGTGCTGGGGGTCTGAGCAGATCGATGCCCCCAGCACTTCCTTCCCCAACCCCAGGAAAACAATTAAGTACAGATCGATGGGTGGCCGCTTTGAATATGCATAAGTGAGCACTTGACCTTCAGCAGAGATCTGCTTCCCCTAACACACACACACACACACACACACACACACCCTTCATGTGTCCCCTCACTGCTGCTTGAATCTCACCAGGTGACTTTACCCCTCCCCAGGTGAACACTCGCCTGGCACTCAGCCTTCTACAGCCTCGCCTGTCTCTGGGTCAGAAGCACCCGGACCAGGCAGGTGGCTGGCCCCCCCTCACTGTGATTTTCCCGTCTGTGAAGTGTGAATATGTTAGTCTCCAAGTCTTTCGGACCCCAGTCTCTGTGGCCAGTAATGCTCTGGGAGGGGGCCAGCAGAGTGCTGAGGACTTTGGAGAGGGGGGAAATTAAGGTGAAGGGGGTCCCCTGATGAGAGGCAGGGTCCTAACAAGGAGGGTCTTAGTAAATGGGAGCTCTCTCCAGGAGTTGGTGAGGGGGCACCCAGTGAGGTCAAAGGGCCTCTGAAGGGGAGATGCCCAGGAGAAAGGGAGCCCTAGAGGAGGAAGGGGTTTTCTGGTGGCAAGGGGACCCTGTGAGGGGGCTCTCCTAAAGTGGTACGATGAGAATAAGTCCTTGGGGGAAGATTTGATGGGGGGAGTGATGGGTTGGTTCAGGATCAGGGCCTCTGTTAACCATTCTTGCCTCCTGTCTTCCAGGCTTACAGCTTCGCCATGGGCTGCTGGCCCAAGAACGGACTTCTAGACATGAACAAGGGCCTCAGCCTGCAGCACATAGGCCGGCCCCACAGCGGCATCGGTCAGTCCTCCCACATGTCCCCCTGGCAGCCCGGTCAGTCTCCTGTCCACATGCCCCAGACCCCTGGCACACAGAGGGGTTCTGTGGCTTTTTTGAGCTCTAACAAGGTGCTCTCTGTAGCTGGAGAGAGCAGGGAAAGGGGGTAAGAGGGGAGAATGAAACCAGCCCATTGGAAAGGGTCTCTCAAAACAATATTTAGGAGGAGACTGGGGTTTGGGCTTTGGGTGGGTCGCAGGTGGCCTTGGATTCAAATCAAGGTACCCCTGCCTCTGGCTGAGTCTCTGGTGGGAGATGTCCTCAGAGGGGTGGGCACATGTCAGCTCACCCACCCCCCGTGGAGCTGGAGGAGGCTGTTTAATATTGTTTCAAGTCTGTGGCCACTAAACTGGGCGATCAATGGGAGTTAAGGAGATGAATTATTTAAACCTCACCAGCTTTTAATTAGTCGGGGTCCTTCTGACCGATGGCTCCGTCCACAGGGTATTGACTCCCCCGCAGGAGCAGCAGCCTCCATTGAGCGGTGACTGGGTTGGGAGGGGCCACTTGGGGTACCAGGTGGGGGTGCACCCTCAGGGGGATTACTGCTTGGAAGGCAGCTGAAATGGCCGTGGTTCTGGGCATTGGAGCCTCTGATCTCTCAGTATGGCTACGTATCTGTCTGTGAGTGACTGTGTGTGTGTGTGTGTGTGTGTGTGTGTGACATGCGCACACGCGTGTGCATTTGGCAACTTCAGCTGCATGTCTCCATGTGTCTAAGAGTATATGTGTGTCCATGTATATCTATATTTGAGGGATGCATGTGTAACAATATATCTCTATATTTTCCTGAGAACGTGTGTCTGTGTATGGGAGCAATTGACAGCTTGTCAGGAAATATGTCTGTTCATTTCTATGTGAATTATGTTGTGTGCATGTGCATACATGTGCATGCAAATGGTTTTTAGCAGGCAAGGCTTTGTTCCAAGTGGGAGGAGCAGGGGTATTCTTGGGTGGCACTATGACATTATCATAACCTATGTACCTTTGGGGAGGTATCAGGGGCTGAAGGAGGGATTGGCAAGATACACCAAAGGACCCAGTCCCTTCCTACACACAAGCCCCTCATCTTTTCCACAGACATCATTGGTGCCTGGTGGGAGCTGGGCGTTCTGAGTAGAAGTTCCTGTCCTCAGGGAGCTCACATCCTGGAGGAGACAGAGACTGAACTGGGCATTTGCCACCAGACCACTGAGGGCTGTGTTAGAAACACCTGGGCTGCCCCAAGCAAGGTTTTCTCGGTTGCCAAATGGCTTCTGCTCCTTCATTTACATCTCACTGACTTCTGGGATGCCGTGTATCATATTTGTTGGGGGGTGAGGGGGAGTGGTCAATGGGTCTAAGGATTTGGGGGGTACCCCAAGCAATTGCTATTCCCTCCCAACTGCTGTTCTATGCAATCTAGTGGAGACCCCAAACTTAGCCAGGTGGTATGCCTGGGAGGTGAGCAGAAAGCTTCCTAGAGGACACTTGAGTCAGCAGATCCTGGGAGGATGAATAGGAGTTTGCTAGGCAGAAAAATGGGGAAGGATTTTCTTCTCAGGAGGAGGCGTGTGTACAAAGCCTGAGGGCACGCGGAAGCCTGGCATACTGCGATGGCAGGTCCAGACATCTACAGATAGTTTCCAGTACTGCAGTGGGGCCTTTGGGTTAGGGAATAGCTAGAAAATCAGTGGGGACGTAAGTGGGCCTGGGAAGACAGGTTAAAGGGAGTGGGTTTCTCGTGAGGTTTTGATGAGACAGGTTTGTGAGAAAACAGCGTGATCAGAGCTCTGATTCAGACTCACTGAGGCACTCTGTGCTGCACAAACTAGTCCTTAATAGGTGCTCAGTAAATCCAATCAGGTGGTGAATGAACAAGTGAGTAGGTGAGTCAATGAAAGAGTGATAGGAAAGATAGAGACCAGAGAACGAGGACCAGTGAGAGGACTTGCATTGGCCCAGGGGAAGGGGAACTGCCTGTAATTGAGTCTGGCCAGTGGGAGGGACCAGCGGGACTGGGTTAGCTCACCCTGCACAGGAAGCTGGGTGCCCTCCTTGTATGTATCTATCCAGGGGGTGTTTCTGAGAGAAAGGGCTTCCTTGTTTCCACTGTTTGCTGCCTCATGGGACTCAGTGTTCCCTTCTTTTCTCTTCACTCGTGTCCATTCTGGGTTAGGACCCCTGAGGTGTTCCTTTCTTCTTTATGGAGAAGGTTTTCCACCTGGGTGGGCCCCAGGGGACAGCCCAAGGCTGTGAGTGACTACAGAGTAGACTTTGGAGCCAGTTGTTCTAGTTCCACCGTCCAGAGCCCTGTGGCCTTAGACAAGAGAGCTACTGCCTCTCCTGGCTGCTGGGAAGGTTCAGTGAAGTCAGCTGTGTGAGGGGCTTGTGCAGTGCCTGGCACACAGTGGGTACTCAAGGACACTGGGGATTCCTGGCATTTGGTGTTTGTATTTTTGAATGAAGGGGGCTGCCCTGCCAGCTCCTGACTGGCTCTGGGGTGTGGGTAAGGGTCCTTGGAAGGGAGGGAAGATGCAGGGCATTAATTGGGCTGGGAGAGGCGGGGAGGGGAGGCATGGGTTTTGAGCAGTGAGGTTAATGGCCCTCGCACCAAAGAGACAGCTTTAATGAGCTTCAGCTGGCGGTGCCCCGAGTTACTGTGCGTGCTAAAAGGGTCGTGCTGTAAGAGTTTGATGTGGACTATTTCCCAGCCCTGGGGTCAGGGGTGAGCTCCTGTCACTGGCCACTCAGGCTGGTCCTCGGTGACATGGTGCTAATTAACTCTGTGAGGAGCTGCCAGCCTGGAGTGGGGAGTGGTATGTATATTGGGGGTGGGGATGAGGCAGCATTGGTTATGCTGGGCAAGGGTTCTGCAGATCCCACAGCTTAGCCATGTCCAGGATCTGCTTGGTTCTCCCAAATTACCAATGACCCTAAGCCCACCGATGATCCTGAGCCTCTTTCTAAGGTACGTGTGGCAGGAGCAGCCTGTGGGGCCTACATTGTGGGGGACTCCTGCCAAGCATTGGGTGGTGGAGGTGCTGAGAGAGCAAGGGAGCCGGCATACGGGAGGGGTGGGCTGATGAGAGGGGCAGGGAGACCCAGCTACAGGGGGGGAGATGGCTGGTAGGATGGCTATGGGTGGCTGAGTTGTTTGAGAGGGAGTATGGGAACGTCCAGGCAGTTCCTCTGAGTGACCAGGTCAGAGCAGCCTGAAAGTATGAGCAGGGAGGACTAGTGAGGAGAAACTGCAGAAGGGGAGGTGCAGTAAGGTACATGGAGGTAAAGATTAATTCAGAGCCCGCAGTGGCTGTGGGAACCGAGTCAGGACCAGGTCAGTGAACATTTACTTTGCTCCTACTATGTGATAAGTGCTAGAGATGTATTAGTAAAAATGACAGACACAGTGCCCAGCCCCACAGGCACAGTCCAGGAGCGGGTATCGGCTTGGCCCTGGGGACTGAGGGAGAGGGCACCCAGCGGTGGAAGCATTGAAGCTCTGGGAGGACGGGCTGTGGGCTGTTAGCATGGCCTGGCAGATGGGAGGACGCCCCCTGGGGGAGGGGTTGGCCTGGTGAGCCTGGTGAGCAGGGGGCTGCTGGAGCAGCTAGTGGATGAGGAGGAGCTACATGTGTGCAGACCTGGCTGTTCAGCTTCCTTGGCTAGGACCAAAGTCCTCGGCAGGCAGCCTCCACCAGGGACTGTGCTTCTTTCCTTTCGGCCCAGGGTCAGCAAGACACGCGCGTTATTTATGTTAACGAATTTAATTTTCACACCAGTATTATGAAGGCAGATATCATCGTTCCCATTGAATAAGGTAGGAAAACTGAGGCTTACCTAGTTAAGTTACTTGTCTGAGGTCACTCAACCAGATGACTTGAGGAGTCAGGATTCAAACCCAGGACCGTATAAATGTATAGCCTGTGTTCTTACCACTGTGCTGAACTGGGAGTACCTTTTGGTGTCAGGCTTTGTGCTACCAACAGAGATAATGAGGAAGAAAATAAGCTCACTTCCCTCACTTCCCTCAGTATCAGCGACACTTACAGGCCTTGACAAAGCTTCAATAGCAACAACCGAGGAAGAAAGGAAAGGAAGCATTGCCACCCTTCACTTCTGCTGTAGTCATGCTGAGCCAGTGCCCCGCAACCTCTTCTGACCTCTTTCTGACCCCGACAGTTCTTACTCTTGTGACCTCTGTTTGCTGTCTACCTCTTGGCTCAGGAAAACCTGTCCATCTTCCAGAGGCCACCTCCCCTGGGAATCCTGCCTGGCCCTCCCAGGGTGGGTGTACAGAATACACCTTTAGTCCCTGATTATAATTTGTTTGCTAATGATCAGTCCTCACATACTTGACCTCTCGAAGGGCAAGACCTGGGCCTCCTTTGCTTCTTTCTTTTTGGAAGTCTGCAGAGGAAGGGTTAGTAAAAGCTCAGTGGTTGTTGGGACGAGGAGGCCCCGTAGACTGCTGGTTTCAGCCGTCTGGGAGGATAACTGGAACCTTCCCTGAAGTCCAGCTGGGTGGCCCTGCCCTGGTTGCTTCACCCCTCTGCTCAGGGGCTGAGGGAGGGTCCCGCTGAGGTTCCTGTCAGGCAGGATGGCCAGAGAAGTGGGTCCTCTCAGGAGTTTGTTGACCAGCACAGTTTGGCAAGAGAGCTGGGCTGGCAAGTGGCAGGATGGGGGCCTGGCCCCAGGAGGGCAGTACTGGCCTATGGTCTCCCCTGAAGGAGTGGGGTGTCTATCAAGAGCCTAGTCAGAGCGCATTAGCTCTGTGACACGGATCTCATTAGCGCCCATGAGAGGTGTCACTACAGGAGAACCGGCTCAGGGAGACTCTTGTACCAAAAGGAAGAAAGGACAGTGACAGCCTTTTCTCTGCTGCTTCTGCCACCAGCTCCCTGGCCGCCCGCCCTCCTCCTAGTGGAGGTGTGGGGGTGCTGGCTAATGAGCTCGGCTACCGTACAGCTTTGCCTTCCCCTCCTTGAAGTTCTCCGGGCCCCTCTGAAGACCTCAGGCCTAGGATTAGCACACAGCAAACACCAGCCCCCCTCTTGCCCAGCAGGGAGTTCCTTCTGATCACCCTGCTCTGCTAGCATAGGCAAGGGAAAGGAGGTGGGGCCCAGGCAGCCTCTGTGGCCAGCGGGAGGCGGCTTTCCCTTCTGGATGGCTCAAGCCCTCTGCCTCCCTTGACCGTGCCCACTTCTCTGCAGCGGGCTCTTTCTTCCCAGTTTTGTGATCTCTGCCCCTCCCCTCTCCCCGTGACATCTCCCATCCTGGCAGGGTCTCCATCCCTATGATGAACCTTCCTCCCAATGCAAGGAAGAATTTGGGGAGTCTGGCCCAGGGTTCAGCAGAATGTGGCATTTAAATATGATCTAATATAGGACTTTCTGGCTCAAGTAAGACCTCAGAATTAGCAAGAGCCAAGTGTCTGGTTTTCAGATGATCTGATGGTGGTGAAGTATTGATGTGAGGTCCCAGCAGACCTGATAGCCTTCTCCCTGGCTGTCCTAGAGGGCACCTCCCCCTGCTTCAGACAGCTGCCTCATGGGGAGGGCCCAGAAACACTGGAGTGCATGCCTCCCCAGCACTAACCCCCTCCTGTCTGCTTTGTGGTATCTCCCAAAGAAAGTGAGGGTGATGGCTAGCAGGAGGAGAGAGGACTCTCCGGGCACAGAGGCTCCCCTGGCCTGCTTGGATAGTGCTCAGAAAGAGGGGTGTGCACCTTCCTTTCCAAGCTGGCACCCTTGGAGCCCCAGGGGCATCTGAAGACTTGGTCCTTGCCAGACACCATACTCTGGTTTTCAGTAGCAACCGCAGATGGAAAATGAATAGACGTATGGATGAGTGGACTGACGGATGGATGGAGGAAAGTTCTGGTATATGTACGTATGTGTTCTGTGTGTGTGCTGCACTGGGAAGTGCAATCTTTGTTTTCCTGCCTTCCTAGCCCCGGGCCTCAGCCAGGCCTCCCCTTGTCTCTCTCTGTATCTCCTGTCAAACCATCGCAGACGTAAATGACAAAGAAATCAGAAAGACAGATCAATGCCGGCCAAATTAGCACTTGCAGATAGACTGTGCGGGGATGTCAGCGCCCTGACCCCTGGTGATCTTGCTGCCTCCGCTGCTGATATTATGCAAATTGCATCCATCTGGCAGGACCCGCGTGCTTGCTGCTCCTACTCAGAGGAGTAATGGGCTGGGGGTGGGCGGGAGTATTGGAGCAAGAGTCGGTGGAGTGAGTGTGTACGTGTGTGTGCATGTGTGAGCATGTGCTTGAGTGTTTGTGAGGGCGTGCGGTGCCCACCAAGCACTGGGTGGTGATGGAGTGATTGACAGGGCAGATAAGGGGCTGCATTGGATTCCTTTGGGCTGGGGGATTAGGAGCAGCCACAGATGGGAGATAACCGGACTTCATTTCAGTTTATTTTCCTCCTTATCCCCTCTCCCCACCTTCACTTCCCGAAAAACACAATCTCTCTAGTTTGCGTTTCCATCAATAATTGCAAGTCATTACCACTGGTTTAAGGTGAGAGACAATGTCAGGGCCCCTCCCCCAATCTTGTAAAGGCCTGGTACCCTGTGAATGGATTCCTAGAGCAGCCCAGACAGTGATGTTCATAGCAGCCCTCCTTCCTTGCCCACCGTATGCCTGGGACAATCCATACCTCCTGGACCAGTCCTGCTGACCTACCTCATCCAACTCAATGCCCCTGGACAGTCCTTAAGCTGGGCACTGCCCCACCTACCTGTTGCTGCCTTGTGGCATGCTTGCCCTCTTTCTGCCCTGGTATGAGCTGTGCCCCTGGGAGCTGTTCTTCATCTTTTAGGGCACTCTGGACCCTTTTCACAGGTCTTCCAGTCCTTAACACTACTGACCAGGGCCCAGAGCCAAGCTGGGAAGGGTGGGCCTGGGGCCGATGAAGAGGGAAATGTGTGGTTTGGCCTGAATCCCCATATGTACCAGTAGCCTCCTATGACATTTGCTGGGCATCACATGTAGTCAAGAGGACTTTATGTCTGTTATCTCATTGAATTCCTCAACTCTGTGAGACAGGAGATATCACCAGGCAGGAAACTGAGGCTCAGGAGGCTGTCATTCATCTAAGCCTACAGAATAAGGACGTGGAGAGCCGGAATTTAAACACACACCTCTCTAGGGTCACAGCTCTTAATCGGCAAGCTGTACTTCCTCACTGTCACGCCGCCAGCCCCAAGCACACACGCATCGCCACGCCTGGATCCATTTAAAAGAGCCATCCACGTACAGTAGGCAGACAAGTTCCTTCAGCTTGTAGCCTCTGAACACAAACCCTGACCCAGACCAGATCCCCTGCCGGGCCGAGCCAGACAGAAGGGAACAGAATTCAAACACCCCGCCCTCAGGAGCTGTGTGTCTGAGACAATTGGGCTGTAGCAAGAAGGACACACAGAGGACAGAATGTTCCCGCAGCTGAGCCTGCTAGGGAAGTCACAGCACGCGGCATCCAGCTCCTGCCGTTCAGGGAGGGGCTGAGCCGCTCGGGCCAGCAGCTGTGGTGGCTGAGGTGTAGCTGTCCCAGAGGCCCCTCCAAAACTGGGTTCCAGCTGTACCCACCCACCAGGCAGGGTGGGAGCGGGGAGTGTTGGGAACATGTCCGGGGACACGTGTGCAAGGGGAGCTTGTTCTAATGAGGAGAACATGGCTGCTAGTTAGGCGAGGGGCGGGCGGGGAGCCTCGGAGCTGATTGAAGGCAGGGGCAGGGGTCAGACAATTAGGCCCAGATCCGGCTGTTTGATGTGAGTTCTGAGGCCTCAAAGCCTCCCTTCAGCCCGCTCCCTCCACTCCCTCCTCTCCCTCCTCTTTCCTTTCTTCTTCTGCCCAAAGGCAGGAAGGATGGAAACGCTTACTCTCCCTGTTACTATTATTAAACTCTGTGGCAGGCCAGCCAGACCCAGGACTCCTGCCCACAGGGGGCCCCCAGAACCCCAAGGTTCCTTGGAGCCCAGGGGGCATCTGGCCAGCAGCCAGTG
This sequence comes from Pipistrellus kuhlii, assembly GCF_014108245.1. Taxonomy (NCBI): domain Eukaryota; kingdom Metazoa; phylum Chordata; class Mammalia; order Chiroptera; family Vespertilionidae; genus Pipistrellus; species Pipistrellus kuhlii. The sequence continues at coordinate 168,964,930 of NW_023425515.1, read as the reverse complement.
CCAGCCTGAGGGAGGGACAAGGTGAGATGCAGGGCAGGGTACCCTTCTGCCGCTCTTGCTTCCGAGAGGCTAGTGAATGGGGCCTCCCAGGGGAGATCCGGCCTGGGGCTGCCAGGACCACGCCTCAGGCCTGCTTTGAGCATCTCCTCCTGCAGCCACCTAGTTCTTTTCCGATCTGTTCTGGGGTTGGCGGGGGCCATGGGGGGGCATGGTTCATTCACGCTCATATTCCATCACACATACTGTTGTCTGTAGCAGCCACACCAAAACCTCACCCCACAAGGTGAAGATCCATAGAACCCCCACAGTACTGTCACTCTCATGCACCAAAGGGCAGGCAGCGTCCCCCCAGCCCCAGCCCAGATGTTATAAGCACATATCGAAATAGGGTCATACTCTGGTCATACACTGGCTTGTGCAGGAACCGTGACTGTCCCTAGGCAGGGTCCTGGGTGGGTGTGGACTGGGTCCTTCCAGTCCCCATCTTAGGAAACAAGCCTTTTGAGCTGTACTGACCAGAGAGTGGGAGGAAGCCAGATTGGGGGGGGGGGGGGGCAGTGGGGAGAGGGAGGGTGGGAGCAGAGATAAATGTTAGCTCATTTCTTCCGTAATTAGTTACTCCCTCATCCCCGCGTTGTAATTGTGAACAAGCTGTAATGTTTAATTAGTCTGTAAATGAAACCCCAATTTCATAATGGCCTGGCTGACAGGGCTAAGTGAGCAGGGGAGGAGAGGAGGGGAGGTAACCGGGAGGGCTTGCTGAGGGGGAGGGCGGGCTTGTGGGATCACCTCCTCTTTCAGCCCCAGCCTGGCCTCTGAAGGGAGGCGGCTGAGACTCGGCCCAGCACCAGCCTCTCCACTGGCCCTTCTTGCCAGCGAAAGGAGAAGGAAGGGAAGGTTCCTGGCATCCTTATTCCACCCTCCCTGCCTCCCCTTCCGTCCGGTGGTTGGGGTACCACAATCACAGCCCAACCTAGATGCTTCTGGTTAGAGAAGCTGACTTTGGGGGCCCAGGCCTGTGACCCCAACATGAAGGATACTTTCTCCCCAGATCCAACCTTCCCCCTCCCAAAGCACCCTGCTGAGAGGCCTCTGCTTAGCACCTGGACCTCAGGATCCGTCCTCTACCTAAAGAGGCCAGTGGTTGGCACCCGAGATGCCCCTCCCCATCCACTCCCAGTGCTAATGGAATCTGGCATCTGCTCTGCAGACACCGGGAGGAGCCTTCTCTCAGGAGGCTCGCAGCAGACTGTGATAAACGGGAGCTGCCGCAGGGGGGAGCCCCCGGCCCCTCCGCCGCCTCATCGGTCTCTCCCTGTCTCCCCCACAGCATCCTCACTGCCTGCACACACCCCACCCGCCTGCCGCAGCCATAAATCTCAATTTACGAGGGTGGCGCTGGTGGGGGAGGAAGGTAGCGCCGCTAATGACGGCTCCTCAGCCGGATTTTTCATGTTGCACAGTCATAAATTTTTAAGAACAGCATGGGCAGCACGTTAGCGAGTTATCGAGGCTGCCTCTGTGCTGGCTTCCTAGTTCCAAGAGAGCAAGCAGAGTCTGGATAGGGCAGAGGAGGCAAATGGGGCAGGGCTGGGGCCCAGCAGCCAGACCAGTGCAGAGGCCTGGGTGAGGCCGGGCCAAGCAGGCGGAGCCGCTGGAGCCAGGGACAGGCATGGGTGGGATCAGGCGTGTGGGCACACAGGCCGTGGTGTCGGGAGCCTCCGGTGGATGGCTCCGCTCCAGGACCTGACACCATGATGTACGGGGAGCCCGGAGACATATGGATTTCCAAAGCGGCCACTTCGAATAGAATTACAGATCCCGACCGTGTGCACAATGAGGCGCCGGCCCGGGCAGAGCTGCCCTGGATTCTTAAGTCAGATGGTTTGTAGGATTGTTCTTGGGAGCTGAGGTCCCTGGAGTCACCGAGAGAGATTCCTAGGGAAACGCCCACAGAGTGGGTGGGTCTGTGGGTATTCTGGAGCCAGGCTGGCCTCCTGCTGGTGAAGGCTCATCCCTTCCAGGTGGGGGTCCTGCGTATGTCATTCACCCTCTCTGGCCTCTGGTTCTTTCCTTTAAAGTGGGTTCGTGATGGCTCCTGCCTCTCCGGGCTTCCTCTGAGGATTTGAAAGTACAGGTCAACTCAGTTGTCTACTTAAATCTCTGGGAGAGTTTTGAGGGGCGTGTCTGGGGAAAAGCTCTCCGCTGGGCATTCGCTTTTGTTCAGTCATTCATTCAGAAGATGTATGTTTGCTGAGGTCTTCTGCGTGCCCAGTCCAGTACTGGGTTTTCAGAGGCGAGGGAAGTCCCTTCCTGGGAGGTGGTCTGAGCATGTGTGGCTGCGGTGGGCCAGTGCTCCCCACCCTGTGCCTGGTCTCCCCTTGGGGGCCATGGGCGTATCCTATGCTGTTCTGCCATAGCGCACCTAAGCCTCAGAGTGCTGCAAGGCACACGTAGGCCAAGTGCTCCCCAGAGTTTCCTATCTGCCTTCAGGGGTTAATGGTCTCAACCATCGCTTGGGAGCACAAAGTCAAGAAATCAGATGTTGCTCAACTCAGCAGAGGCAGCGTGAGTGTGTTTGTATCAGGTGTTCAGGGTAATCCATGAGTGTCTCCCAACTGGGCCTTGTTGTACAGGGCAGGCCCCGCCCCTTTTCAGCCCTCTCATTTCCCTGTACTCCATCTGGCACAATGCCCGCCCTCATTTCCTGGAACCTGCCACGCCATCGCTCACCTTAAGGCTTCCCACATTCACTTTTCCCTGGGGCGCCCCATTCCCGTCCCTTGGCCTAAGTAAAACCCACTCATCCTTAGAACACATCTCAGATTTTGTTTCCCCAGACAAGTCTTCCCTGTTCCCGAGGTACTCCCCAGCACCCTGCACTCCTTTATACACTCTGTCACAGTCATAATTCAGTAATGAGTTGTTGAATGCCTCTCTCCCCCAGTAGACTGTAAGTTCCCTGAGGGCAGGAACTTACATTTGTTTTGTTCAGCTTGTCTCCCCAAAGCATGACATGGCATCTGACTCATGCAGGCAGATAATAAATAAAATGTATTGTTTGGATTGAGTCAGATTGCGTTGAGGTGGCCCTGGCCCACCCGGGTGTGCCAGGGCAAAGGGAGGCGGATTGAGAAGTGCCTGGAGCCGAGGTGGTTCCCATTAGTCCTCATGATTAATTCACAGCCACACTGTGATGGAGTAGGCTTGTCCCCAGTCAGCAGCTCCGCTGGGGCCCACCTGTTAGCCACAAACAAACAAAGGGGATAAATAATGCATTGGGAGCCGAGCCAGGCAAGGCGGCGGTATTGAAATTAATAGGGATTAGCTGAGCAGCTTGAGGATGAAATATTTACCAGGTGAGGCTGGGCTTAGGGAGGGCAGCCCCGCTCTGAGTCCCCAGGCACAGGCAGCCCTGTCTCCAGGGCATCCCTGGCTAGGACCAGGAGCCCCAGCTCCATACTGCTGCCCCCGTGCCTTGGTGTGCAGGACAGGAAGCAAGATACTAGGAAGGAATGGAGGTGGGAAAGGGCCTGGAGCCGGGGGCCCTTTAGAAGCTGGGGCCGGGATGACTGATTTTCAGGGCCCAGGCATGTTTAGGCTTCAGGTGGCAAATGTCAGGGCTGGAGTAAGTTCACCTGTGATCTTGTCATCCATCCCCCCTTCCCCTCTCTTTTCCGCCATCCTTCCATTCTTCCATTTAATACATAGGGACTGGGGCCTCTAACACCAGTGCCCTCAAGAGGGTTGTGGTCTAGCTGGGAGTGACCAAGACCATCGCAATGGGGAAACCCATAGAAGGGATTCCTAACAAATGTGAGGGCCCAGATAAGGCACCCCAGGAAACAATGGCAAGTCCAGGTCCTGAGGGACAAGGGGAGCGCCAGCAGAGAAGGGGGAAGTTCCAGGTAGAAGGAAAAACTGAGTGAGGCAGATGGAGATCCAGAGGGCAACCCAGACAGATCCTAGGACTTTCTAATGTGTTTGGATACTGTCCTGAGAGCAGTGAGGCACTGTTGGAGGTGGTGGTTTGTTGTTTTAATTAACTCTGAAACTTTTTACTTTGAACTAATTTTACATTAGCAGAAAAGCTTCTATATATGTTACCCAGCTTTCCCTAGTGTTAACATCTTATATAATCACAGTACAGTTATGAACACCAGAAAATTAACATTAATGCTACACTCTTAACTAAACTAAAGGCCTTATTGAATTTCACCAGTACTTCCACTGATGTCCTTCACGGATCATTGAAGGGTTTAAGACGGGGAGTGAAATTACCAGATTTGTGGTTTGGAGGGACACTATGGAGGGGATTGGCAGGGGCGCTGCTGCCACCTAGGTGACAGATGGTGGTGCCCTGGACTGGGAGAGTAGTAGTGGGAGTATAGGTTTAGAAATTATTGGAAATTCATGGTAATTAAAAGCTCAGGAGTAGATAAGTTTGCTCAGGAAGAGAGTAGAGAGAGAGAAGGAAAGAGGGCCATGGACAGCTCTGAGCAACACCCACATCCTAGGGTGCTCAGAAGCAAAGGCATGTTCAAAGGAGAGAGGGGTGGTGTCCATGAGGCCAAGCGAAGAACGTTTTAAGGTGTAAGCCCGTTGGGTCTGATCCATCTAAACCTGAGAAGCTTCCTTTGGAGTCATAGGCACCATTAGAGAAAGCAGTTCGGTAAAGCAGTGGTGAGGGAAGTTGCAGGGTAGAAGAGGAGTGAATGAGTGAGAAGTTTGGCCATGAAGGGGAAGGGAGATGGGGTACTAGCCACATGGGAAAGGGGCTTAAAGAGGGATTACTTTTAAAGATGTGGAAGATTTAATATATTAACATGCTAATGTGAAAGAACCAGTGCAGAAGAAACAATTGGGGTACTCATAGTGTCCGGCCCCTGAAAAGGCAGTTGGTTGGGCACCAGGTGAGGTGGAGGGAGGGGCTTTACAGGTGTCATCAGGATGGGTGCTCTCTTGTAACAGGATAAGAGGAGAGGACTGCAAGATGCACGAGTAGCTTCTGTGTTTCCTATGCAGGAGACGAGTGTGTGGGTGAGGGGGTCAGGGCTGATGCTGGGGTAGGGCATTTTAAATTGTAGCAGGGGAAGGAAATTTGAAAATGTCTCCAGGAAGAAAGGGAGAGAAGGTGTGCACACTGACCAGATTGGCTGGGCCATTTTATACACCCAGTTGAGGTTGACAGCTATGATTTTATGGGTGGAGTAAATCTATCTGCTTGTGATTTTTTTTCTAATTACAACTCAACCCAAATGCAGACATAGAGAAGGCAGAGTTTGGGTTTCCCCCGGCAAGAGTGATGGAAGGAAAAGGGAGCAAGAGAGTTGAGATTATTGGCAAGAAAGGATTCAGATGATGGACCATGGAGTCCAAGTTCCAAAATGAGGTGGATCAGTTGTGTCGTTAGGACAGACATTGATTGATACATATCCACTGTCCTTCTTCCTCACTCAGTAGAGCCCCCATTTAATCAGGGCCTCAGTGTGTACCCAGCAAAAAAGTTAGTTTTTTTAGTTTCTCATACAGTTAGATATAGTTATGTCTCTGAGATAAAAGGAATTATTGCGTGGGACCTCCACGAACAATACTTAAAAGGAAGGGACTCTCTGGTTAATACATTATTCTTACTTTTTCCTTCTTCCTCTTTCTTAAAATGTGGACGTGATGGTCGGAGCTCCAGCAGCCATTTTGGACCATGAGATAGCTTGGAAATTAGAAGCAACACGCTGAGAGGGGCAGAGCAGGAAGAAGCCCAAGTCTCTGGTGACCTTATGGATCTGTGGGGCTTTAGTCCACCTGGACTGCAAGCCACAGACTGCAAACCTCGCTTAGTGAAGCTGTGTTTTCTTTCCTCTCTGTTTTCACATGGGCTCCCGTCTAACCTGCACTCTTTTTGCCTTTTTAGTAACATGGCCTGTATCCTGAGGTACAGCAGGAAACAGTTGGGTCATATGTATAGAGAGAGCATGGTAGAGTTATGCCTGAAATATCAGTGTCCTCGTTGACCTTTGCCCTCCCTCCCCTGGTCCATTTGTTATAAGGTTCTCTTTTCTGCCTGTACATTCTGTATCAGTTAGTATGCTTTCGGCTGCCAGAAAAAGAAACCCAACTTAGAATACTTGAAATAGTAAGGGGATTTATTACCTCACAAAAGTCTGGAGGGGAGGTGATCCGCAGGCTGGTTGTTTCAGCATCTCGTCATTGTCAGCAAGGACCCAGGGTTTCCCCCCCCCCCCCCTTTATTTTATCTTCAGCGTGTTCTTGGCAGGCTAACTCCCCTAAGTTGGAAGGTTGGGAGATGGCTCTACAGCCTCAGACATGCGCAAACTTGAAAACATGCAGCAGGATGTAAAGGGCTATTTCCCCATTGGGCTTCTCTTTTTAAGGATGAAGCAAGTTTCCATGAAGGTCTTTTAGCAAGAGGCCAGAAGCCCTGGTCGCCCCTAGACCAGTGACTGGCCAGGGAAATGGGGTCACCGCAGATGGCTCAGACCACGGAGCATTCGCCCTGGTCACGTGAGTGAGGAGTGGGCCCAGCTTGCAGAAGGGTAGGCAGTCAGAGGTGGACAGGCAGAAAGGTGAAGGCAGGAGGGGTGATTACATGGAGAAGCAGAGTTGTAAATGGGTTCAAGTGACATGGAAGAAAAAGTGTCTTATCATCAGAAACTAGGAGTATTTGAATTTAGTATTTCAAAGGAAGAGCAGTAGAGGGTGTTAAAAAGGTTGAAGGTGTGATTGTGGAAATGGTGGGAATAAGGTACAACAGACAAGGCATTCATGCTGAAGCCAAAGAACCCAGAGGACGTAGAGGCTGTCCCAGGCAGGCTCAGGAAGGAGGTGGCCGGGGTCTGCGCATGCTCACAAGAAATCCTCCAGGTAGGCTGCGGCACAGAGCCTAACCTCTCTAGCTCCCAGTCCCCGTTTTGGAAAACGTCCCTGGTTAGTCAGACCGTTAAAGAAAGGGGTGAGGACCCCGGAAGACAGTCCCAGAGGAGGCTCCTGGGGGACAGGTGGAGGCGGAGGCTTGGTTGGGGCAGAGGTGGCTGCCAGGCACGGCGGTGTGCTCAGCTGGTCTCGGTAGCCACCTCCGTCCCTGGCCAGGTCCTCTTCGCTCAGCGCACCTGGCCGTCCTCGGGCACTCTAGCTCTCGCGTCCCAGAGCGAGGAGGAGGTGAGGCTTGTTGGCCCCTCTACCTGGATGGGGCTTGGCTAGAAACAAGTGGGGGGAGGCGGCACCCATTATAATGGCCTGAGCAGCCTCCCTGTTACTACGGCGTATTTCACTTTTAATTCTGACATATAATGTAATGATCTTTTTTAAGGCCCGATGATATTATCTGCCTGACTAGATTATTGAGTCTTCATCATCTCCAGATAAATTTATGGCCAGGACGAGGCTCAGGATTTATCATCAGTCAATAGAGCTCGATACTCTAACAAGGCGTGTAATAAGATATACATATTTAATGATCCAAGGGGAGGAGCGCTAATGGGCGCCCCGAGTGAGTGGTCCACGGGGCTGGGGCTCTGCCCTAGGGCTGCCACAGCAGTAGGGGCAGGGACGTGGTCTGTGCCCTGTAGTCCCAGCTCTGGCCTTTCTCAGGACTGCCTCAGTCTCCTCCTCGTCAGGACTCCGGGGTGAGGCGGGCAGGGTGGGCGAGGCAGCACTAGGGACCGCCTCGGAGCTGGGGCCTAGACCTCTCCAGCCCAGAAGGCGCCTGCACCTCACTGGGGAGCTCTCCCTGCTTCTGGGCCAGGGAGGGGCTGGGGGTATCCTTAGACCTGTATACCCCGGCCCCTGCGCACGAGGGTGGGCCCACAGGGGGAGGGGGTGCCGGGGCCGCGTGCCCAGGCCGCTGATGGTGACGGATGGTTTTTCATTACAGCCTCTCAGGTCCTGCCCGCGCCCTGTGTGGAAATTCTATTTATTCCCTAATTTGTAAAAATTCCCTCTTTATCTGATCCCAATCAGGGCGGGGTAATTGGCTCTCTGGGGCAGCGGCTGGGGTCCTTGATGAAGAGCTATGTGGATGTACCCAGCCCGGCCCCCGCCCGGCCCGCCACCAGGGCCCACAATTAATAATGATTTGCAAATGGCAGACAAGCAATAACACAGAAAGATGTGGCGTCCGCGCTGCCTCTTCATTTCCTCCCCGTGCAGATATAAATGGCCACAGAACAAAAACCCAGCGCTATAAATTCTGGAATTAGTTATTCACCGGGATAAATGGGCCTGCAGCCTCCACCCCTCTCCCGCCACCCTCCTCGCCTCCTTTCCCTGAGCCAGGTCTGTATCCCCAGGTGTGCTCTGAGCCTGGCCCGTGGCTCCTCGGCATCTTTGTCTCCCGACTCAGTTCCCCGGCTTCCTCCTGGCCCCTTCCCACCACTCCAGCTGCCCCTTCCTGTATGGCCCGGAGTGGGCGTGGTCACCTGCTGGGGTCTGTAGCTTCCTCAGCCTCCAGCTCCTCTCACTGCCCACCCTGGGTTCTGTCCGCACTCTGCACTGGGATTTGAATGGAGTTGACACATCCTGCCAGGCCTGGGCTTCCGGTCGGGGTTGGTCTTGGGCATCTTCTTTGGCTTTGGGGACCAATCTAGTCACTTGCTCGGCCAAGTCTGAGTTGGGCCCCTGGTGGCCAGATGTGATGTAAGTGACATAAGGGGTGTGATGCTGTGCTCACCGGTCAGGCTGTTGTGGGATATGTTGGCACATGCATTTCCGGGCACTCTGCCCTCTCGGCCAGGCGCATCCTCTCCCCACCCCCCAAGTGGCTGCGAGCTGGCGGGTAATGGGCGTGTAATGGCCTCATTTCCATGCCCGGCCTCCAGGAGCAGCGGTAAGTGTTTGATTGCCTTAATTTCCAAACACATCATTATCCCAGCTTTACCAGCGCTTAATAAACACTTTATGAGGATTTTTTTAAAAACATCTTCGGTCCGCATACTTCTCTGAAGTGATAAACTCTAATTAAGTCTAATATTTAAAAATATGGTAATGGTGAGTTGTTTGAATAAGTGGACTGCATTTCTGTAATTTCATTATTACGTAAAGCACGCTAATTATTTGGAGCACGCTTATTATGGAGAGAGAAATCGCCTGCTAATCAAGATGAAATTGCCTTTTCCCCTTATTGTGGAGCCACCGTCATCCTTCACCATCAGCCCTGTGGCACCTCCAGGCACCTCGGTGGGATGGAGGGGGGTGAGGGGGGCCCTGGAGAAGGGGTCACTTTAGAGTTGAGGCTCTAAGGGCCCTGTCTAGGGGGGGATGGGAGCTGTGGGAGCCGTGTCTGTGGAGAGATAGAGTCTTTATCTGGGGGGGGGGGGGGTGTGTGTTACATGGGACAAGGTGGCGCTGTTGGGGAGCCCAGAGGACTGGGGACCATGACTGGGACAAGAAACCGGGGGTTAGGAAATATCAGAGTTGCTGTTGGAATAACAATATTATTATTGGTGGTTATTAGAGTAACAACAACAATAATAACTAACCCAGCCACTGTTTTAGGCACTTGACAGAAACTAATTTCATTTTTTTTTAAACCCTTTGAGGGGAGTAATTGCTGTAATTATCATTTTTATTTCCATTTTAGAGAAAAAGAAATCGAAACTAGAGAGGTTCACACAGTTAAGTGGTGGCATTTGGATTTGAACCCAGAATGTAAGGACGTACAGGGTCCCTCTGCTGGTTCAATCCTAAATTCACTGCCTTCCCTCTGAGCTGCAGTTTGCTGTTGTATCCTGAACTGACCCAGCCGTAGCTTAGGGTGCTGGCCCCCAGCAGAGAGTTGCAATTTAGCAAGTAAAATATAGGACACTGGTTAAATGAGAATTTCAGATAAACAACAATAATTGTTTTAGTATATATACGTCTCAGGTGGGGCTGGGGACGTATTTAATCTGGCAAGCCTATGTCAGGCAGGCCCTTTGCTCTCCAGCATGCTGCTGCCCAGACGTCCAGACAAGTGGAAAGATGTGGCGGTAAAACGAGTTCTAGAAAGTCTGCACACTCAGGGCTCTTGTTCACTCCTTCTTCCCATGGCTCCTACTCCTTGCACTGTCCTCCCCACCCCCTCGCTGCTGGTCCCTGCTCCACAGGTTCTGGCCGCACTCCCACCAGCTCCTGGAGGTCATGAGGTCGAGCTCCCAGCCCGGAGGCCTCGGGTTGGGTCTGGGTCGTTTTTAGGCCACATTTTCAAAGGTCATCAGCTTGTCTCCCTGCTGCCCTGATGTCCCCTTTGCCTCTTGGATCATTTCACATTCATTCTCTTTCCGGACTCCAATAGACCCACGTATGGGAATCGTGGTATGGCAGAGGTATAATATCAAAAGGGCAAGGAAAAGTGTGGGTAGTCAATCCATGGTGATAGAACAAGTGGCTGTCCACTAGTGAGAAAATAAAGTTAGCTCTTCTGTTTCTCACCATGTACAAAATAAACTCTATACAGTTTTAAAAAGTTAAACATAAAAATGGAAAGTATTAGAAGGAAATATATAATGGCTTTCTAATAATACCAGGATAGGGAAGGCCTTTTTAAGCAATATATAAAGCGTAGAAGACATAAAGGAAATGTCTGATAAGTTAGATGTCCCATAGGAACCTCAAGACTTAGCACATCTGGAGCTAAGTTCATCACTGACCCCAGCCTGCACCCTCTTGGTGTGCCTTATCTCAAGATTCTGGGCTCCTCCCTCCAGCCTGCTGATCCCCTCACTAAGGCTTGCTCATCCTATTTCCTAAAAATCTATTTCCTCCGTCCACTTCTCCAGATCACCAGTAGGCCTCTGCCGCCACTGGCCTCCATTTCTGGCCTGGACCATAGTACAATCTGCTAATGGGTGTCTCTGCCTTGAGGGTCAGTCCCTCCTCAAATAATCATTCTGAAACATGGATTTGGTCCTGTCTGCTTCTCCTTAAACATGTTGGTGCCTCCCAGTCATTCCCAGAATAATAAGACCTTGTTTCTTAGCTTGTCATTTGGGACCATATCTGTTTTCGCTAGCCAGTCCCTGCTGCCTCACCAGCTTCATCTCCTGCCACTCCCCTGCCTCTTAGTCTTCATCACCCACCACCACCGCTTGCTCAACTTCACATTTCCCCTCCAGAATGTGCCTGTGCCGCTCACTGTGCAAGGACACCTCCCCACCTTCAGCCCCAACATTCTGGCCAGCCCCTCCCCTACGCCCTTCAGACCTCTGCTTAACTTCGTCCTCCCCGGATCCCTTTTCTGGTCCTCGGACTGAATGAGGTGCCTTTTCTGTGCCTCCTTCTCATAGCACTGTTCAAACTGCACCACCTACAGGTCTGTCTCTGAGCTCTTCAAGGAAGCTACAGTCTGTGCAGCCCTGGGACCACCATGGCCGGTGTGTGCCCAGCACACACGAGGTGTCAGTGTGTTTGCTGAATTAATGAGCACACAAATGAGTGACCTCCAAGACATTCCTGGCCCCCTTCCCTCCTCGGGGTAGCCTGGCCCAGGTCCTGCTTCCTGTCCTCTGATGTCCAATTCCCAAACAAGTGCAGCTAACCGTGTCAGCCTCAGGCGGCCGTGCCCGGTGAGCTCTCACCGGGTGTTCTGATGGTCTGAGCTACCCTCCCCTAGCAGATGCAGGGCTCTCCTTGGCCAGCCAGCAAGTTTATCCTTTGTTAGGTGCTACTCTACGCACCTGTCCGGGGGACTGATGCCGCCGCACCCCTCCCATTGTGGTCTTGGCAATATAAAAATATTTTCAACATTAAGAATGTTAATGCCCATAGAAAGAAGAGGGTCGTTTTTTTCACAAGTTGATGACCCTGCAAGAACATAAAACAGGTTAGTCTTCTAGAATTTGGAGGTGATGAAGACCTGTTTCTGGAGGCCTTCAGTGTGAGCACAGGCTGTGACCCAGCTCCTCATGTCCCCACCCCATGACAGCTTCAGGCTCACCTCATTAGCTCAGTGAGAGGTGCCAGACGATGGGCTGCTGCCCCAGGTGGCCCAGCGCTTCAAACAGAGGACTCTCCCTGCTGCCTTCTCTCTGATCTGTTAAAAGACCCAGATCTGTTTCTGTGCTTCTGCCCAGTTCCCTCGTTTTCTAGCCGTGCCATTGATTGTTTAAACTGATCAGGAAGTAGGTTGCATGGGCTTTTATGCAGGCTTCCAGGGCGGGAGAAGAAGCCTGTGTTGGAAGCCCGTAAGTGCTATGCCACTGACTTTTGGGTGAACTGAAGCAAGTGGCTCCCCATCTGGGTTCCTCTTCATGTCGTAGACCAGTTGCAACAGGACTCGACAATCCCCAGAAAACAGGGCCAGTAGTCAGTCCAAGTGGGGGAGTGAATGATGGTTGGTTTCATCAAGTGTGCCAGCTGTGCCATGCATGCCATGGATTGTGCATTATACACTTCCTCACCATTGGGTGGAAGCTAGCATGTCTTCCCTTCAAGAAGAGGCATTCCAAACAGAAGGCATGTACAGAGACCCGAGGCACATCACCTGTTACTCCTCCTAATCCCGAAGGCGCGTCCATTGTCACCTTGTGGAGGACCCGAGGCCCAGTGGGCACAGTTCAGACTTCAAACAAGTCTGTCTAACTCCAGAACCCACTTTGTCATTTTCAGAAAACAATAAGTGGTTCCTTGACATGGGAAGATAGAGGTTAGGACTTCAAAGAGGAAAGGAGGTGACCAGGTTTGTGTAAGAAAGATCACTTTGGCAACAGGAGAATGAATTTGAGGGGGAAAGAGGACAAGTTATTGCTGTAGAAGCAAGAAATGATGTGCTGGCCAAGGCAGTGGCTGCCAGAATGACAGGAAGTAGGTGATTAGACAGAAAATGAGAGTCTACAGTTCGCACTTGATTAGATTTGGGGAGTGAGGGAGAAGGGCAGATTTGGGGAGTGAGGGAGAAGGGCAGGTGTCGGGCCTGACTCGGGTTTCTTGTTTGGGCGTTTGGGGGTCCTTTCCCAGGGATGGAGAACACGGGGGGGTGAAGAGGCTTGTGGAGGAAAACCAGTTTATTACTGGACGTTTGGAGTTTGTATGGAGATCTAGAAAGAGATGCTCCAGAGCACTTGGGTCTGTTATCTGAGCTCAGGAGAGAGGTCCAGGCCGCAGACGGTGATCCTCGGGGAGCTGACGTTCCTCGTGTGGATGAATCCTCGTCTCCCTTGTCTTTAGCATCCTTGTCTGAAGAGGTCAAGGACAGCTGCTGGGGCACATGGGCTTCTCCCAGCTCAGGGCCGGGCACAGGTGGGAGGTCAGTGCTTGCCCTCTGGATGGCCGGTCGCCTGGGGGCAGGGGCTGGCACTTCCACTTGGGCCCGAGGAGGCAGATGGAGTGATTTGTCCAGCACTGAGGGAGGAGCCAAATGAAGTCAATAGAAAACTAATTTTCTTTTCTGCTGGAAGAAATGAGGTGTGTGGCCGCTCGGTAATTGCAGATAACGAGGGGACTTATTCTTAATATGCAGAGCGGCTATGGTCCCCAGAGTACAGGAAGGATTGGAGGTGCCGGACAAGACCAGACTTAGGAAGAAAATCGCCCTATCAGAGTCCCTCTGATGGCGTTATCACAGCCCTAGGCCCTGTCATAAACCCTCCCCCCTCCCAGGGTCCCTCCTGCCCCAATCCCACCCCCACATGGCCCTTCCTGCCCCATTCCTCTGCCTTTCAACTGCCTACCTCCTCCTGTCACAACCCCTCCCTCCACTCTCCACCCCCGCCGCACAGGCATACACACTAAGGGAGACAAATGACAGGGCCTCTGATGAGCAGGGTGTGTGTCCGGCCCATAAACCATGGGGATGGGTCACGTCTGGAGTTGCCATGGCCGCCACTACCCGCCCATCCGTCTTCCCTCTTCTGCCTCAGACCAGTCCTTGTAGCTTCTCGAGTCTCTGGAGGAACAAGGTATCCCTGTGACTAGGTCCTGGGTCACACCTCTCCATGCTCACATCTGCCATCGATACATTCATGCAAGGCAGGGCCCAGTCTGGCCTAAGCAGAGGCTGCAGAGCTGGTGACTGGCTGATACTGGCCCAGGCCTGACCAGAGACTTCTTACTGCCTTTTTAGCTCTGGTGGGTCCCCTCTCCTAGTCTAAGGTCCCGGCAAGGGCAGGTTGAGACTCAGTAGAAGGGGTTGGTCCTTGGCAGCAGTGGAGCCTCCTGACCCCACCTTGACCTTACCACCTCCCATACCTGATTATGACATCAATGTGCAATACCTCTGCCATCACAACCATCGATCCCATCAGGGCTGGTGGCAGCTGAGGCCCTGATTATGGGCTGGAGCGTCTGTGGGAGGCGGGAGGGGTGGGAAGAGAGTCTGGCGAAGGGATCAGGAGTTGGTGGCTGCTCTGGGCAGTGGGAAAGGAAACCCAGGCCCTCCGCCATTTCTGTCCTGGGCTTTCTCTAGTCACTATAGTAGTGGGACAAGCTCTGGGAAGTTGTACCTCCTGCTGGTGATGACAGAACACACCCTGACCCATGTCCATGATACTAAAGCCCCAGAATATGTGTTCCTGTGACCACCAGGATTCTGGGACCCTTGGAGTATGGGGAACGAAACTGGTGAGATTGCCTGACAGGGTGGCAGACACAGACACATTTAACCTGAGCCACACCAGACAGGACTAAAGTCCTGCCGGCACCAGCTCTGAGCCTGTGGGGTAGGAGAGGCAGGGCTTGGGCTCAGGTGTGTCCAATGGAAGGTTAAGGGGCAGGGCGTTAGGGAACCAAAAGCCTGCACCCTCTCCGCTGGTCAGGCCTGCACAGGAGCAGTTCCAGGCAGGTTGCTGTTCGAGTACATGAGCCTGGGGCCCAGGGCAGGTGTCTCCCAGGGCCCTGGCCCAGAAGTGCCGAGGCTTGTGCCTTGTCACCAGTGATTATGGCCTGGGCCATGTCTCACACACACGCAAGTGGCGGCAAAGTCACCCTGGCCGTGGGCGTGATGAATGGCCGCACAGTAATGAAATGGAGACATCAAGGCGGGTGGCGGGAAGACGGAGTGTGGCGGACAGGCCGTCCCCACGCGGCGGCAACAAGAAGGATCGCCCAGCGGCCGGGGGCCGTCAAGGGAGAAATTACACATTTACTCTGCCTTTTTCTTACTGCGACGGCGCCCATACATCACCACTGGGGCCGGGGCGGGACACGCCGGCCAATTTCCAGCATGAATTATGGGACCGAGAAACATTGAGACCAGGCTTCCTGCCCGGCCAGCATCATCCAGCCCAACCTAACGCTGGAGGTGCTGCCACAGGGAGTGGGACCCCTAGTTTAAAGTCTGGCTCCGAATCTGACCCTGCTTCCCACCCACGTAAGAGCACCTGGGGGTGTGGGAGGGGGATCTGGGGTCCATCTGAGCGTCTTTCCTTTCCCTTTCAGATGACTGCAAGAACATTGCCAACATCATGAAGACACTTGCATATCGAGGCTTCATCTTCAAGCAGACCTCGAAGCCGTTCTGATTGGCCGAGAACGGGATGGGGCAGTACAGGGTAGCTGCTTGGCCCAACCCAGAATCCTCCTCTCCCTCGCCAGAGGGAAAAAGGGAGAGTGGCACAGCTCTGCATCGAGTGTCCCCAGCCTGCCCTGCGGGCCTGTGCCCTGGGTAAGGGCGTGGCCACTTGGTCCCTCCGGAGCAGATACTTTGTGGCCCCCCATCCCCATCCCTCAACCTCAGCCCAGTATTAGCCCCTCCCATTATGGGCCTGGGCTAGGGGACCCAGGCACGTACTGCCTCTCCCTGGTACACAGGCTTCTGCTGGGGCCACCAAGCCCCCTGTGCCCCCTCCCATCTGTAGTGCATGGTGTGTGGTGCCCCCAGGGCTCCAGGACAGATCTCGTGTCCACCCCATCCCCGCTGTGAACGTGCCACTGAATAAAGTCGGGGAAATAAGGCCCTGGGTAACGTGTGGACCAGATATGCTGTGCCTGATGCTGTCAGGAAGGGTAGGAGCTAGTGTGTTCCAGGCTGCTCTGTGCTCAAGGCCACCGGTGCAGCTAGCTGTCACTGACGTGCCTCTGAGCCCTTCTCCCCCTGCCCCCCCCCCCCACCCCCGGTGAACATGTACAGGGCCACAGCCCCTGAGCATGAGGCTGCCTGAAGCTGCTGGAATCTGAGGCCATGGCTGCATGTGAGCCACCGTGAGTGTGGAACCACAGGTGTTCCTAGGCACAGGTGTTTGGGCAACATGGGCAGTGCTTAATGATTAGAGGACCTCCATGCGAGCAGGCCCCAATGCCACCCATAAAGTGGGTGTGGTGATTCCCTCCTGGCCACCCTCCCAGCCAGGGGCGGCAGAAATGGTGGGAAAGAAACGGAGGCAGCCCAGTCCACTCAGCAACTCTATTTACACAGCAGCAGCGTTCACACCCGGCGTGGCCCTCATGGCTTCTTGGCTTTCTTCACAGAAGAGGAGCTGGAGGCCGATTCCCGTCGCTTCCTCTGAGGATACAGAGAAGACGACGAGATCAGTGGCCAGCCCCTGGGGCCTGGTTCAGGCTTGGTGCATGTGTCTCACACTGGCCATCCACCCCGTCCTGCCCTCAGTCTCCACCCCCGAGTGGCAGTTCCCATTGCAGGCACCAGAGGGAGCAAGCCTGTGCGCACGTGAGCATGCTCACATGCTGGGCCAGTTCACACTCCTCGGCTTGTCCGGGCTCTTACCGAATTGGGCGTGAGAGGTGCACCCACCACATCGATGATGGTGTCCTTGGTGAGATCGGGGGCAAGACCAGACTCGGGTGCCGCCGACTCGGCAGAGGCCGGGGCCGGGCCCGATGCCGGTGTGGCAGGGGCCCCCAGCACGCCGGCCCGCGCCAGCGCCTCGTGCCGGTGCCGCAGCATCTGAAGCTCGTACTCGCAGTTGGCACAGGCCTGCTTGAGCTCGTAGAGCAGCACCAGGTCACTCCGCAGCTCGTTGAACATGTGCACCAACTCCTCCGTGGGCGTGGGGCTCAGTTCTGCGGGTGGAGGGTGGGAGGCGCAGGGCCGTGCTGGAAGGCTGGCGACAGGGACCACCCGCCCTGCCTTTATCCGCGGCCTCCATACTCACCCACACCCAGCTCCAGCAGCATCTGCTCCAAGGCCTTGATCTTCTTCTGTCCCACAGAGCTGGGCAGCTTCATCTGCAATGACCCAGCAGCTCAGCCCTCGCCCCCACAAGCACCTTAGAGTGAAGGGGACTAAGGCAGTGGGGAGTGGAAGAGAAGCTAACCCCTGGCGGCAGCTCTGGGGCAGAAAAGGAAATAGCCAGCAAGCGGAAGTTATGACCACAGCCTGGCCTCGTCCCCGAGGCCACCTCTACCTGCAGCACATGGCACCCCCTCCCGCTCCAGCCCAGGGCCCAGACACATTGAAGGAAGTGACACACGTACCCGCTGGCTCCTCAGCGTGACGCCTGCAGACTTGAAGTCTGGGAACTTGATGCCCGCAGTCTCAGGAACAGCCTGGGGGAGAAGGCGTTGGGAAGTGTCACAGGAATTGGACCTAGTGTGAGTCCCAGCCCCCCGCCGGCTCCGGGTGCTCTGAGCCTTCCCCTATCCCCTGTGCCAGCGGCCCCTCCACCCTGGGCTGGGCTGCTTTAGTCTCCACACCGGCTTCTCGGCCTCCTTTTTCTGGGGCAGCTTCTTCTTGGGGGCCTTGCGTTCGGTGCGCCGCTGCTCTGCAGTGGTGTCTGCCGCCGTGATCAGCTTCTGCAGGTCCTGGCTGCGCTTCTCCCGCTCCTTCTTCCGGGCCTCGATCTTGCGCAGCTCCTGTAGCAGGTACTCCTCCTCCGCCACCTGGGAGAGAGACGCTAAGACCCGTGTGCAGGTCCTTGGGGAGGGAGGGTAGACGGAGAGGAAGGGGTGCTAGGGAATCTGAGAAAAGATCATCGGTGAGGTGAAGGACTATCAGAGCAGGGAGGGTGGCTAGTGCGGGGGTAGGGCTGGGAGGGGGGCGCACACAGGTACCAGCCAGTGGGAGGTAGGGGGACTTGGGGCAAGAGAGTTGAGGGTATCGAGGATGGAGACAATGGATTTGGGGGCATGGAGGAGTTTGGGGGCTCAGGGCTGACCTGCTCTGGGGTCCGGTTATAGAGGCGCTCCAGCTGTTCCTTCCGCCGTCGCTCATGCCCAGCATCGAATACTGGTATCTTAAGGTCTGTGCCTGGCACAGCCCGCACATTGGCAAGCTTAGCGCAGATGTGGTAGTACCGTTCCTTCAAGTCCTCCACGGAACGCTTCTGAGGAGAAGACACGGGGGGTGGGCTGGGGCGGGGGACACTCAGAGGCATGTGGAAGGGGCGGATGAGAGCAGTGGGCCTGCTAGGCCTGGGGTTAGGCACACATGCAAACGAGCACCTGCTCACCTTGAACTGCTGGTGGTCATACCGGTCGTGGATAACTACAAAACGAAGATCAAAGCGGCGGCTGAGATCGAAGAGGTGATCGGTTTCTGCCTTAGTCCAAGCGTCGTCATGAAGATAGAGCTGGTACTCCTGCTCTGAATACACGGGCACCTGCACCGTCTAAGGGCACAGAGGGGCAGAGTTGGGGCATGCCCACGTGGTGTCATGTCCAGTGGGCGCTAGCCTGCTTTGACCATAGCCCTTCTGTTTATTGCCAATCCCCGGGCTAGACAAAAGCAAATCCTCTGCCTGGGCCTTGCCCGGGCAGCCTGGAGATGGCTTCCAGAGGGAGGAAAGAAACTGCTTGATCAGAGGCTGGGCATCTGCCTCTGTGTCCACTCCAGGAGTCATTTCACCGTGCCTTCGGCTCCACAGCCCCAGTAACCGCACACATGCTCCTGCCCACTTGGTTAAGGTGACAGGCCCACAAGACAAGCACTTCAGTGGAAGCCAAAGGTCAAATATGGAGGGGGCAGGTGGCTAAATCTGGAACAAGGCCCACTCCTCTAGCCCATGGACACTTGTCTGAAGCACGCCTGCCACCCAGTGGTGGCAGTGAGACGTGCAGCTCCCACAGCTCTATAGAAAAGGCACCTGAATCCTACTTCCA